>NC_081847.1:28211389-28458846 GCF_963259705.1 Myotis daubentonii | reverse complement strand
GGCTGATGAATTACATATAAGTTAATATTTCAGGAGTACATATATCATAAAACCTGTGGCATTTGGAAGACATCATTACTCTAGAAGTTTTTTAAAAAACCTTTATCTATCATTCATTACCTATGGCTTGCAGAATGCAAATTAACGTATCAGTGAATAAACTAGTTACACAGGTGATGGAAGAGCCAAGAAGCCCAACACTGACTATTGAGATAACCCAGAAAATAGCAACAACAGGAAGCCATTACCACCCCCATGTCTAGAAGAACAAAGAGAGAGGATGTTACCAGGATCCAGGGACCATGCTCACACAGAAGCTAGATTAGAACCTTGGTGGGCTTGTCTAATAAGGGCTGGATTCATGGAAGAGATACGGCCACTGCCAGAGATGTCACCTGAAACATGAGGAGTGAGCAGGGGAAGGGAGAGATACTCTTCATTCTTCCACCAGTACCCCACATTGGCTGAACCCAGAAGGGAGAATGCTCACATGGAAGCCTCAGAAACTGAGTGAGTACACAGGGGTCACCCAGTCTTGATGCAGGCGAGAGCAGAACTGAGAAAGAGCAGAAAAAGAGCAAGGAATGGATTTGAAAACAAGCCCGGCACCTGTACACCAAGAAATAAACAACCAGAGTTCAAGGACCTTAGAGAACGGGAACCTCTTTTGAGAACTCTTCTGTGAATTACTTTCAGCCCCAAATTCTAAGCCATTGTGCCTTATCAGTCTGATTTTCAAGAGAGAGAATCTGTTTCAAGTCTTCACCCTGATCCAATCAGCCCATGTAGCAGACTGGCACTTAACCCCCATGGATTCCCTTTCTTAAAAAGAGGTGGCCCAAGGGTTGGGCATATACCCCACACTTTGTCCAACTCTGCTACATTTCAGTTAACTAACACCCTTTTTAGGGTTTTTAAATCTATATTCTTATGTGAGATTGGCCTATTCTGATTTATATTTGTCAGATTTGGATATCTGTATTATGCTAGAAATATGACATTAATTGACTAGTTTTGTGTATTTTTGCATTAGAGGACATAATGTAGGAAATGCCCTTTCCTATAATTGTTTAATGAAACTCAGCAGTAAAATAACTAACCAGAGCCCCATTTTAGAAGCATCTTTAATAACGCCTCAATTTGACTTTTATTATTGGTCCTTCATTTGTCAACATTCTTCCCTTCCCCAAAATTTATTTATAATATCAATATTTTCAAATTTTACCCATTGCTACATGCATTTCTCTTTTAAATTTAAAAATATTTTGTTATATCTATGTTTTCATTTCTTCATTTCATTTTATTTATTAAAAGTAATTAGAGCTAAAATGAAATCGATTCTATTTTTCCTACTTCCCAGCGTATTAAAATTTATGCACTGACTTTCATTCTTGCCTAGTTATTTAACTTTTTGTTTATTTTGCAATTCAAAAATATTTGCCTGGACATATTTATGTATCACTTAGTCTCTCTTCACTAAACTTGGCAAACTTTTTCAATGTGCTTGTTCCCCACCCCCGCAAACCTAGATATTTTAAATGTTTTTTGTGATTACTTACTAGTAAGTTTTCATTTTCACCAGTTTTTCTATGTAGAATACACTTACATCATTGGTTGGATCCTTCATTTTCCAATTCTTTTTAGTCTTGCCCTTCACACTGTGGAAAATTGCAGGTCTGTCCTTTATTTTGGTGACCCGTTGTCAATGGGCAGGTTCCTGAGGCAGGCTGCTTTCAGTGCTAACACTGGGGGAGCCCTGGGCAAAGGGAAGCATTTTGATCACGCTAACTGCACATCACTGACTCGGTCTTTCACAGCATCTTGTTAGTACTTACTCCTTCCAACCGTCCTCTATGGGTTTTAATTATCCTAGATTTTTAAAAAATACTTCCTCCTGTCGTTCCTTACCTGGGTGGCTCTCCCTTTCCATCGTATCCTATTATCATTGGCCACAGTCTGGCGAATTCTTTATGTCTTCTCCTCGCTTTTTAACAATCTTTTTTCCCCCCATCTAGTAAATATGCCACCAGTTTTAAGTGTTATTTTACAGTTCCTACAGTAAGTAATTTTAAGGAATGGTATCTCTTGAAAATCCACCATTGTTCCTTTTCTATAAGTATGAGTATGCAAACCTATTTTTAAGACCGAAAATGGTCAAATATCCAAATTTCTCTAATATCAACACACATGTTATGTAGTCATTTTTTTAGTTCGTTTATTTCTTTTCTTTTCTTTTAAATATATTTTATTGATTTTTTACAGAGAAGAAGGGAGAGGGATAGAGTTAGAAACATTGATGAGAGAGATCCATCAGCTGCCTCCTGCACGCCCCCTACTGGGGATGTGCCCGCAACCAAGGTACATGCCCTTGACCGTAATCGAACCTGGGACCCTTGAGTCTGCAGGCCGACGCTCTATCCACTGAGCCAAACCGGTTCGGCCATTTATTTCTTTTATTCATTCTTGATACATGCAATTAATGTTTGCTTTCACCACAGACAAGGAATGTGGATTTCCCTTGACTTTTTCCTCTGCCCTTTTTTGGGTGCTATTGAGTCTCAGATCCAAAGGTAGACAACAGGTCTAGGCCAAGCTATTCTGCTTCCTCTCCCCATGGGCTAGGCTCTGCTATACTGCTCTGCCTCTTCTATGACCGCAAAAGAACTTATACCTCCAGCCTGTAGTCAGTCCTTCCAGAGTCTCTAAAAACTTATTAGCATGAACTAGCTTCTGCCTTCCTTTTCCCCTTCTATCCCACTCCTTTATGCCAACTTCTGCTTTATTGTTTTCTGGGAAACAGAAATAAATGCAGAATTACAAGGGCTGTAGTAAACGGAGTCTAGCCTCCTCAAGCATCAGCAACCAGGTAACAATAATGACAGCAACATTCATTAGCACTTGCTGTGTGTTAGTCATTGTGGTAAAAGCCATAGTTAGGCTATGATCTTCCCACTAAGTGGTCCAACTTTCTTGTTAGTAAAGTTTATGTACCTCTAAACTAGGGACAGATAGTAAAGCAGGGTCAAATTTATTCCTGCTTTTTATCCAGTCAATACATGAGTTATGTTTTCATCTAACCAACTCCATTAACATTCTAGTTAGTGACAAGTCCTTCTATATCAGTGGTTCTGAACCTTCTGGCCTTTTAAATACAGTTCCTCATGTTGTGACCCCAACCATAAAATTATTTTCGTTGCTACTTCATAACTGTAATTTTGCTACTGTTATGAATTGTAATGTAAATATCTGATATGCAGGAGGGTCTTAGGCGACCCCTGTGAAAGGGTCGTTTGACCGCCAAAGGAGTCGTGACCCACAGGTTGAGAACAGCTGTTCTATATTCTAGCACCAGGTTGCTCATAAATTTTCAATATCAATATTTTTGAGAGTTGTAATATTTTCAATTGTCTTTTTAGATATTTTGTTGAGAAATTTAAAAGTTATTCCTTATCTTTATAATTGTATAACTTTGTTTTGTTTATAAATTGTAATCCTAGGAGCCTTTAACAGGTAGAAGTACTGTGCTGTTTTCTATTGCAAGTGGTAACAGACATAATTCATAAATAATAAAAGCAACTTATAGGGTCATGTTATTAAAAAGGTCAACATTAGGATGGATGGCCAAGTGAAGTTTAAGCCTGGTTCCATTTTTTTTCATGATTCTCTTGGCTTGTCTCTAACCTATACTTATTCTTTGTTCTCAGACTTGCTTCTCTAATATTGGCAGATTTATGTATTAAATTCTGAATATTAAGTCATGCAGAAAGGGTTGTTCTGTCAAACTGTTTTTAAAAAAAATGTTCTAAGCTATGTTCTACTTCTGCAACTAGTGAATTACTCTTTGTTTCTGGATGGATCATGAGGGTTTATCCTGGGAATGTGACTGCAGTCAGTCCTTCCTAAGTCTTTTGGCTGCTACCTATGCAAGGAAGTGGGAGGAGACTGGTCCCCAGGAAGACAAGGTCATGGTTATAACTTCATTCAAATTCCCTAACAGTAGGAAACACACCACAATGCCAAGGCCATATTTCCTCTTTCTCTAACAAGTATCTAATAGGTGGTTCTTGAAAACTTTTAGTGAAATATTGCTGGCGTGAGAATAAATTGTTCTTTATTTTAGGAAACTCTTCCTCTTTTGACTGTGAGCATTCAGTTCTCTTTTATCTGGGAAGCCCTAATGAAACAAATCATATTGTTCTCATTTTCTATATTTTTTATTTTTAAATTTAGGATATTTACTATGTATCTCTTTGTACTGTTTGTAGATGAACAATGTTTCAACATTAAAGCTTTACCAGTACATGGCTATTTGGTGTGTTATCTTTGTCCTTCCTATTAAATTAAAAGTGCATAGTACATAGGAAGTGAGTCTGATTGATTCTTGTCCTCATCCTTCGGCCCCTTTTGTGTTCTGAACAAGCCTATGCTAAATAAAAACCCACTAAATAAAAGAAATAAACATATTCCACTGGGATGGAAAAATTTGCTTCAACACAATCACTACCTACATAAGAGTTTCCTATCTACTCTCTCATCTCCATCCAAATTACATACTCAGCCTTATCTCTTCCCTCTAATTACACCCCCTCTTGACCTGTAAATGATGGGAATACCTCACTGACCTTTGCTGAACTGGTTTTAAGTTTCTCTCTTGTTTGAAAATCTAATGCCTTGAATGTGTTTTTTTTTTTTTTCATCTGTAAGCTCTCAGAGGGCTGTGTCAAAATCTATATCCTTTGAGTTATAATGTACCTAGCATGATATTAAGCTCAATTTGGTTCATAAAAATTGGTTTATGATTATATGGTTATTTATTATTTATATGGTGTGATTATATAGTGTGGCTCTGAACAAAGTCATATAAAGTGGAAGTACATAATATCAAGGAATGCACCTTAAAAACTGCATTAATTTAAACCTTATGTAAAAGAACAGAGGGTCCTAAAGTAAGGGAATATAAATGCACTTCAATATTTTGAAAGGAAAAAGAAATTCTTTCTCTTTCTATACACTATATAAATACACACATCTATACTATTACTGAATGAAAACAAACAAAAATTGTATCCTGACATGAATATTTTTCATGCTTGGAAAAAGTTAGCTGACTCTTAAGTCTCATTCCTGAAACTAGTCTTCCATTTCAAATTGGAAAGATCTATGCATTTTTATTGAAGTTTTAAAATACCTCAGAATAATACATAGCGTTTTTTGAGATTGATTTAATCTTTTTACTTTTACTCTGATAGCAACGAGACTCTTGATTTGCAGTAGTCATCACTTTCCTGGCCTTGCCCAACAGACTGCTCATAAATTATTCCGGTGTATTTTAGAAAGATGGCTATAATATTAAGGGTTTCACTGTCTCCTCTTCCATTTTCCTTAAGGGCAAAATGCAGTGAAACCAAATGAAATCAAATTACATAAAGGAGTTAAGCTACAACTTCGTAAAGACTTCTTATATTTGTCAGATTATTAAGATGAATGAGCAACTCCAATGGTTTAAGCAGTGCAAAGGAGATGTTAGCATTCCGAATTTAAAGCGTTGACTTCTCTTAAATTCTGAAGTGCTAACAATTAAGAGTTAACTCGAACCAGAGGAAATTATTTACACAGAAGCTGGATGACTCTTGACTCTGGCACCATCTCTAAATGATGGATGGGAATTAATTGATGATTTTTTTAAACTTCAATTATATCAATATGGTTTTTAAAAAATCAACTTAACTTACATCTATAAAAACTGCATGAGAGCTAAACTGAAATGATTATCTAGTAGGACAGATGGTTCACATTCAAGTGAAGTTGTTAAGTTATCCAACTGCAAGGACAGTGTTAACACTCTGGACATGGAAAGTTGATGCATCAAGGAATGAAGTGACCATGAAAATGATATTTCTTGCAGATCTGCTCTTCTGACAAAACTAAAAAAAATATAGAGCTCAATTTAATTCCTTATGCCCACAGAAATGATATTAATTAGACAAACTCCAGGGCATAGTTTGTGTATAACATAGTAGATACTTTCACTTTATTCTCAAACCACAAAGTGAATTGCCAAACTTGGTTTTTGCATTTGTTAATTTGAAACAATGAAGTGTGCAAATCTACCACTAATGGGGGCTTATTGAAGCTTAAAGTCTATGATTTGGATCAATAGGATCCATATAGATTTAACAATTTAAGGAATATCTTCATGTGATTATCTATACTCAGCTGATTCCCTGAAGTGGTAATGGACTGTATATGTGGGAAACACAGAATACTACATACCATTGTCTAAAGAATGTGCCTTATCAATTGGCCAGGTTGCTTTCACAATTTAATGAGTTGTAATGGGAGAAAAATAAGCACAGTTTTGAGGGAGGAAAGGAAGTCTTTCACCAGTGTATTAACCCCTAAAGTGCCGGGAGTGCGATTACGCTCCTCCTGTCTTTCGCCAAAAGTGCCGGGAGCGCTATCAAAGCTTCGAAATGGCGTCCAGTTCTAAGTCTGCTTTTATTAGTGATGATGATATTGCTAATATGTCAATGTAGTAAAGGTTTCCTTAAGGTTTTGAATATGTCACTTCATTTACTTGAGATTCATAATTTTTTTTTCCTAAACTGCTGTAAAATCAGCAAAAATGCCTTGGCAATTTTAGCATAGTTCCTAGGATATTGGTTGGCACTCAAAGAATGAGCAACATTTATCCAGCATTACCTTGCTGTAAACACTGTGCTTGATATGGAGTAGTCCGTACAGCCATGTGGCTAAGGAACAGTAGATGCCACATATTGCAGAGAATGTAACAGGGTCATAGACTGTCCAACTCTACTGAACAACTGCGTAACAGAGATGGGATTCAGACCCAGCCTATCTCCCTCCAGAGCCTTTTCCTTACATACTGGTGTTCCAGGAGCAGCTGCTATATTTTCAAGAAATGGAGTGTACACTAATTTACACAAGAGCAGAAAGCCCAACTATGTATATTGGAAACTAAAATAGAGAACTGAGCAGCCATTAGGAGCCAAAATCTCTTTCATTTATATCAAGTATCTCTCTTCAGTTCTATCTTATTTTTTATGTCCTTTGGATGGTTTTCTCTGCCTTTAAATTTCCACATGGTCCAGCATAAGCTAATAACAGTTTATGTGTTTTAAATTAAAACTCTCCAGAACCATAAGCACAATTGATTCAGCTCATCACTCATAAGTTGTTGGATAGACAACAACTTATTAAGATGTCTTGTTAAGATGTCCAGTCTCATTCCATGAATGAGAAAGGGCAAGAGACACTAGAGTAGTCATGGTCCAAGCTGAGGATAGAGACACTGCAGGCATACTGACATCCCCTTCTCCTGAGGCAAATTAACCGTTGGTCAACTCCTGGTGCCTTGGTTCTCTGAAGCTTGGGGGTTCCCTCATCAACTGTACAGGCACCAAACCAAGGCAGGAGTTTACCTAAGCCCACAGTTCACTTCTCTGTGTATGATGGGGACTCATTAAATGTTATGGAACTACAGTCACTTTTATTTAGTTAGTCTTGGCAAGAGATAAGTCACGTTCCCATGATTTGGTTCTTTCAAATTGGGCGACGGAGCTGGGCCTAGAAGGTGAGTGGGAAGTGAAAAGAATAAACCTCTTGGTGAGAGAAGAAATTTCTTGCTGGGTTCACACCTGGGGATTCCAAAGGATTTAAGTATTTCGATGAGATTTCCTTCCCTCTTACTCTATCCCCTGCTTCTGTTGGGGGTGAGGAGGGTGGGGACTTCACTCATGTTCATACTAAGGCAAAACTCCCTCAGAGGGATCCTTCATGGGGACTCACACATCTTCTTTTGTCTTTGGACTTCTTCAGAGAATATTTTTTCAATTACCAAGCACACTCTGCTATTCTAGAACCACCGTTGCCTCAAAGGTGTGAGCTTAAAAGCTACTGTTCACTTTGCCAGCATCATGATGAAATCATTCCTATGGAGTTTAGATTCCCCCAAGTACAATATTATGGTGTTATGGCTCTAAAAATTAACCTCTATGTCCTCATTCTGGTATATGGCCTTGCTGGCAGAAAAATACATGTGACATTATAGATCCTTAACATTCTTTATACATAGTTGAGGAAATTATGTAGTAACTCCGTTGTCACCTTTGGTTAGCTTTCTTAAGTTGGCTTTAAATTTTGTTGGCTTGGCCTCTGAAGAGTGAAGAGTTGGGAAAGCTTAACCTTGCCTAAAATTAACTTCTCAGTGCATGGTGTTTAAAGCCAGACCCCCTGTTTCTTGCTGCAGTCCCCTTGGCCAGCTCATGGACCAATGGAAGCATTTGTTTTTTTTGCAGGGAAAAGCCAAATCTTGACATAGCAAGGTCATAACTAGGATTCTAGGAAGTGAGTTTGGCTGCACACAATTCCTCTGATTTCAAAGCAAAGCAGTTAAGGATACAGCTTGGTAGTTGTTTTATTTTCTTTAGAGTGGACTTATATTATCAATGGCAGAAAGCCATGAACCACGAAGATAAAATAATGCTAACCAGAGTGCTAAGTAAAGAAAACAAAGATGGCTCCACAATTAGTAGCATTATATATGTTAGTGCTAAGTAACAACAGATGTGTCTACAGAGAGTGAAGCATTCCTTGCAATCCATCAGAAACCAAAGACCTCTGATACCACAAGCCATTATGGTTATCTTGGGCTTGGAGGAATGATGGTCAAGTCCATTGGTTTGGCAAAGAGGGGTTGCTATTGAGGGTGTTCCAATCTACCTGTGTCATCCTTACCACGCTGTACACTTGTGCTGAGTTAACAGGGCGATGTGTGCTGTAAAATCTGGTTCTGTAAAGACATGCACTAGCCATGAGTCATTAGCAAGCATGCGGAGCTAATTGGCAAAGTACTCATAAAAGATTTTGAAGGTGGGTTAATTACAATTCATTACACAGTAAACTGTCCCCAGGCTATTGTTAAAAAATGCAGGAGTTTCAGGGCCCATTATTTTATGATTCATTTTGCCATGTTGTGAAAAACAGACTCTAAATCAAACTACATTTATTATGGGTCAGACCACAAAATCTTTATTGGTTTTTCCAACATTCCACCCTCGTTATATGAATTCATATGGACTGCACATTTCTGTCAATTGGCAAGAAAGCATGAAATAAAATTTATGATATTTTCTTACCTTATCCTCAGTGCAGCCTTAAAAATCACAAGATCTAATTGCTTCCCCTATTTCTCCAAGTTCATGAGAAAAATAAGTATTTCAAAATCAACTCTAAAGTTCTGATGATTGGAAAAAGCTAAAGGACAATGAAGCCTGCCTTCTGAAGGAATAGAGAATAACCTAAGCTGCAGCATCCTGTTGAAATTGATTAGAGCTGTTTCCCACCTAGAAAAATGGCCAGAATGCACTTTTTCCTTGGGGGTTAATTTGAAGTCCATTCGCTTCCAAAGGGTTAACCTTGTTCTTCTTGTCCCCACCTTTGAAATAATCTTTTTTTAAAAAAAACAACAACAAAAAAGGCAATTCATGTTTTAGAAAACTGTCATACAATTGCATGGCTCCTGTTATTACCACAGACAGACTTGGTCAGAATCATGTAAGATCTCATAAGTAGTCATTCTGTACTATTATATGTAATTGGTTGTTGATTAATGCTCTCAATTATGTCGATTTTCACTATGTGACCTGAACCACCTTGACGGCGATAGCCTGGTATCCTTATTACTGGGGATGAGCAAAGAACAAAATGCTAGGTTCACTTCCAGCCCTCAAGAGTTCAGCAGCTCATTTGAACCTTATCTGAACTAGCCAAGTTTTGACTCTGCAGAAGCCTGTGTTTGAGGAGGGGGAGGAAATGTGCGGTGCAAGGAAGGCTTGAGGGTGGAATGGGGGAGGGGGATGTTTGGAAATTGTACAAGAATGAGTTTCCTTCTGAGCGATCCGGTGCTTCCTGATTCTGGCTGGGCCAGAAATACCACAAAAGTCTTTCTTGAAATTTCCAAAATCCTTGGAAGGCCTTCCTCTAAGCGGTTTGCCACTTCTGCACACCTGGGTTTTGGCAGATGACAGAAGACAGAAGTATTTGTGCCGGGGGAAACAGTTTAATAGAAAGATACCTGGATACTTGAGAATTGTCAAAAGAGGTTTACCTCTAGTGGAATAAAACCTGTATGGTTTGGCCAGGGTCAGTGATTTTAACCACTCCCACCCCTTACAGAAAGATGGACCTGGAAGGCAACATTGGAAATCACTAGGCAACCTGCTTACCGTATAGAGGAAGTCAGGGTGTCCAGAAGAGCCATGTGCCTGAACCTATGCAGATGAGGACCAGAGAAAAGACTAAAGAGCTGGTGAAGGAGCCAAAGGGAGGAAGGAGTGAGACAAGCACATTTCCTAAGGTTGGCGTTCTGTCTTTCCCCTGCCACTAATTAGTGGTATGACCTTGGGCAAGTCATTTCATTTCTCTGGCTCTCATGGACCATTTCAACCACAAAATACTGAGTGAAACATTTCTGTGGGATGGGAGTTCTAAAAGGGGATGATTTAGAAACAGTACCCAGCTGGATCAGAAGTATGTCAAATGGAGAAGAGAAAGCATGGCACCCAGGAAAGGCTGGTAAATGAGAAAACTGAATGAAAAGCAAAGAACCTGATGAGGTATTTATTTTACATTTGGTGACAGGCAGATAATTATTTTTTTTAAAAAAGCTTGGAGAAGAAGTAAAATTGTACGATGTGTTTTTTTTAAAGTCAAAGTCACCTAAAGTTGTGTGAAATAAACAAACCAATTTAAGAGAGGAGAATGAAAGGGAGAAGTGCCCCAAAGAGGGAGCCACTAGGACAGTGATGGCAAACCTTTTGAGCTTGGCGTGTCAGCATTTTGAAAAACCCTAAGTTAACTCTGGTGCCATGTCACATATAGAAATTTTTTGATATTTCCCACCATAGTAAAAGAAAGACTTTATTTTCGATGTTTATTTTATATATTTAAATGCCATTTAAGAAAGCAAAACCAACCCAAAAAGTGAGTTCACGTGTCACCTGTGACACGCGTGTCATAGGTTCGCCATCACTGCACTAGGACAAGCTAGTTTCCTAAACTATGCTTGGTGGGACTCAAGGCAAAAAGTATGGAGTACCCTACTCAACCAGAGTGATCCCCAGTTTACCTCTTGAAAGTAAGTTTTTGTTTAAAGAAAGTTTTATGAGACTAAAAAGAATCTTGCTAATTGCTGAACTTGCGAGAAATCAAGAAAACTAGTGTAACTTTTATGAGTTCCTGTATGGTGATTCTTTTAAGAGATAAAATTCCAGAACTTTGAGAGGACAAAGTCCTGAAGTGGCTATCCTGTATAAAATACAAATGGAATTTGCAGCATGATCATTCTGATTGGGAAGTAACGTTGGCACTAGACATCCAAGGGAAGAGGGATAGTCCTCTTAGAGTGGAGTGATTGACATTCCAGTTTGGGTCATGGTCTCTTGACCATGATCAGTGTGTGCAGGGGAGAGAAGCAGCATCCACTATCCTCCCCCTGCCCTGCAGTAATATTGGCCCCCAGGAGAGTCTGATTACAATAGAGGAATTGGGGAAAGGCAACAGTAATCATAACTCAAGAGTATAAACATCAAGAAGGAAAAATATCCAGGAAAACAGGAACAACTAATAAGCATAATGGCATAGATACTAATCAAGGCAAAATTGGTGGTCTTGTAGAGGACAATGTTGGCATGAGTCTGGTGGACATGCCTTCCCATGTTGATGTAGTAGCAGCATGATAGAAGCAAGAGAGAAGGGGTCTCTGTCCATAGCACAGAAATCATTTTTTAAAGTTATTAAGAGTGAGATTCTTTCTTTTCTACTCAAATGCCCTTCCCAGTTGCAGCTGCATGATTGCTTCCTCACTAAACTCTTACTCTGAGGCATGAAGTCTTTAGCCAGTACCTCACCTTGCTCCCTGCTGGGATTGCCTCAGCTGAATAGAGCAGAGAGATCGAGCTGTCGATTTCAGAGCCAAGTGCAGAAAGCAGCTGGCTCCCAACTTGTTGTCCAAGGGAGCCAAGCAGAGCAGAGCTAACAATTGCCTGGGCCTGTGGGAGCAAGAGCCAGGCACCTGTCAAATGCTGCAGTGCATGCTTTCCTGTGCTGGGCTCCCTGGGGCACCTGCTGTGAGATGGCAGTTCATACCACCACCCTCTTCCTCCACAGAAAGCCAGCTGTCTGCCAGCATCCCCTTAACTTCCTTCTCCTGAAAAGATTTTAATATTTTGGTCCCTAAACAAGTTTCTCCCTCCCTCTCTTCCTCCTCCATCTTGCTTAGTCTCTACAGGGGAAAAATACCCCAAAGGGAAAAATGATAATACCTTTGTTTTGTTCTTAAATGTGGCTATTAAAGATAGCACGCCTATTCTTTGGGGAGGGACAGAAGCACATGGTATTGCCAGTGTTTGTGAGGGAGTCTAGGGACTCCCTCACAAATGAGTGTGTATATTTACCTGTTTTCTCGGTCTTGAGAAACTTGAAATCTGTATTTAGAAAGACTGCCCCTCTTCTCTCCTCAGTCCTGAACCAGAATGCTAGTAAACACTCTGTAGATTCTTTCGTTTCTAGGTGTGCTGGGTTCAGGCTGACCCCAGGGAGAGGGCATTGGCAAATGGACCACAAAGCGCTGGAAGTGAATTGAAATTGGCATTTCACACATCCAGGATGAAAAGGCTTATCAGTAGGTCTGGCCTGCTCCGACTCAGGAAACACTGCCCACTGGATTAACCCTTTGGCTTGGGACGTAGGTATTGGCTTGGGAATTGAGATCTAAGTTCAAGTTCAGCTCTGTTGCTAACCCACATGGGCTTCCAGCAAGCGTTTTCCTTTGCTGGGTTTCAGTGCCCTCATTTGCAAAATGAGAGGGGTAGACACCATCGCCAAAATGCTATGATTTTCATAAATCGGGCCACACTTACTTTGTGGAGCAAGTACACTTATTTCAAGTTAGTTTCTTTCTTCACACAGGGGACAAAAAGAATATAGTGTTGCAAAGAGCCCAGGGAATCTGTCCTGTTTGTAGAGGAGAACACTGAGATGACAGCGGCCTGCATGCCGGGCACATTCCTTCACCATAACCACACAGAGCCTGCATATATTTGTTGTTGTTTTTAATTGCAAACTTTTCTAACAATCTGCCCTTTAGAAATGATTGCCCCTCTCTGAGGATCAGATCACCGCCTAGCCAGTTCTCAGAGTAAATTAACTGAAGAATGCTGAGCCTTGAATCTATGATTAGGATGCCTGGCTAAGTAAAGATGGTCATGTACTTTCCCAAATGGATCAGCTATGGCCCCAGATATCCACAACACAGTGGCTAATGACTCACGCTGGCTGTTTTGATAGCCTCTCGAATGCTGGGTTTACAGCTGGATTTAGGGCTGAATGTAGGAGGTAAATCTAAAGGAGCAGAAAGGGGCTGGGGAGGGAATTGAGAGTCAAGGGAATTTCCATCAAAGCTTTTCAAAAGCAGGAATCCATTCTACCTTTGTCAATGGCTGTGGTTTGCTAGGATCAAGATCAAAGGAATCACCGTGGGCAGAGCCATGACAAATGCGAGGCTCAGTCTGCTGAAACCTAGCATTAGCCCCTCTCTTAGGCTGCCGTCTAGACTGCAAGTGGGTGCTTCTGCCATGCCCGGCTGAGTGTATAGTCAGTGTGCCCCTTCATGACAGGGCAGAGGTGCAAAAGCTCTTCTCTATCCCCTCAGGGAAGTCCACAGCCAGGGCCAGCCCGGAGAGGCATCATGTAGCTATAGCTCCAATCAGAAGAGTAGCTTTCGTGGGAAAACAGGGGGAAAGGGGAGCGGGACATGGAGTAAGCATGGAGCTGGGTGGTTGACAGAGATGCAGTTGTTAGTAAAATCCAACTGCCTTGAGTTGGACATCTTTCCTCATCCTCCCTGATGGCATTGGAAGGCTGCTTCAAAACTCTGCTAAAAGGTTGCTCATCTGCAGGCTCAAGACACTCCCAGACATTTGAACTGCTATTCACCAAGAACAACTATTGGTATATTTTTTAGGTC
Organism: Myotis daubentonii; assembly: GCF_963259705.1. Lineage (NCBI taxonomy): Eukaryota > Metazoa > Chordata > Mammalia > Chiroptera > Vespertilionidae > Myotis > Myotis daubentonii. Next base: position 28,444,799 of record NC_081847.1, on the reverse strand, counting down.
CTCATGATTCCCCAGAGCTTCAGCTAATTTTCTAAGACAACCCAAGTGCCTGATGAAGGGCTTTTCTGGATTCTGAAGACAATGCCACTTTCCATGTTGTCTGCTATATAGTACATCTGCATTACCCACTGTTTCAACCTTCATTTGCTTCTTGAGAACGCCAGCGTAGAAAAAACACCAACAAAATGGATACTAGTGACACTTTTCAAGGTTTTATTGCATGCATCATTTTATGTGGCATTTATGTCGACCTGGTGAGGTGGGCAGGGGAAATACTCCTGCACATTTTAAGAGTGGAGCTAAGAGAACGAGAAAACTCAGGAATCAGGGTTTCAATTAAGATTCTGACAAATAGTTTGAGTATCATTCAAGGTAAATTTTACTTTCCTTTTCTAGGACCTGGTCATTAAATGGGGGCAGGGGACTAAGTGGGGTGATAGTGCACTAACCTTCAAGGTGATTATGCCCCTCAGGGTGCAGTTACCAGACAGAAAAACTTGCAGCCTTGAAAAATGACAGTTATGGATATAATGCAAAAAAAAAATGATCATGATGCAATGCTACGTAAAATGTCAAACATAAGATTGTTTGCATACTGACTTTATGGCTTTGTGAAATGATATATGTGGAAAGGGGGGAATGGAAGCAATGTGAAATATAGCCAAGGTTACAGTAGAATAATTTTTCATGTATTTTCAAATTTTCTATAATATGTCTAGCTATATTATTCCTTACAGATTTAAATGTCACCAAATCTGTGAGTTAAAAAAGAGAGACCTCCCACCAACAATCCCAAGCCCTACAAAGGAATTTGCCACTTACTAGTCTTAAGCAAATTATCCGTTTCCTTAACTATAAATGCACTATAAAGATCTTAACTTATAAGTCCTTACTTTGTGCCAGACAATTATCCTGAGTATTTTTTACCTGTACTAACACATTCAATCCTCATTATACCCTGAGAAGTAGGCCTTATTAATATCCACACTTTACAGATCAGAAAACTGAGGCAATGAAAGGTGAAATCAGGTCAGACAGTCTTGAGTGGGGGATCTGAGAGCAAATGGGAATAGAATAGTTCTGAAGCCTAAAGTGTGACCTCCGCGACCAATGACTTCAAGGGATGGTTACAAAGTGGAGTCTTCTTTCTTGGGAAATCTCTGTTGCAGAGCTGGCACATTACAGACACTGAATGGATTCAGTTCTTTCTTAGGTTCATTCATTTCTAAGACTCATATGTACATCTATTAAGTTATAAAGCTAACAACTGGGTGCTAAGAAAATCAGTGTTAATTCGTCATTTGGTTGCTAACTTCATTGGGGTTAGCCAGCTGGGATTAGCGATCACAAAGAGGTATTTTTTGGAACCACAAGGCTAAATTTAGAAATGCATGCTTTTGTCTAAAGCGAAGTCATTGTGAACATGTTTTAATATCATCTAATATTTCTACTTTCTTTCCTATGATCATTTGGGACTAAAAGAAAACCTGATCCCACTGTGTCCAGAAAATATTTTTCAATGTTTTTCTCCTCCAGTAATCTCTCCTATTAGAACAAGGTATGGTAGGGGGCAGGGAGGTAGCATTATACCTAGAAAATGGAACCTATGTAGTTCTTATTCCTTTCCTTGAAAAAGCTTGTTCTGGATGAGATAGTTTCTATGTTGATGCCCATAGAATCTCAAGAGCCCTTTTACATGGATTTTATAGGCCCTCTCAGTGACTTATGTACTTAATGCTTAGAAGCTGCATGTTGCCAAGCTAACTCTTAACATCAAGAAGGCTTCAGTTTAAGTGAAATCTCCAAGCCCAACTAGGAGTGAGTTTTAGCTACTTTCATGTCCTTGCACAAATGCTCATATAGCAAGACGAGCAGGCACCACCTTCCACTAATTTAGGCATCTTGATATTTAAGTTTTGTATGAGCATCAAATGACCATGTGAATTTGGGCAAGATGTTGAACCTCTGTGGGTCTCTTATCCCTCTGGAAGTTGAGTGAACTCTATTCATTAAACAGCAAGCTTCCTCCCTTAGGAAAGCCTAAGATTAGGTTGAATTACTATCATACGAATAAAAATACTGTTTTATGTGTGCTATTTGAAGCCCATTTAAAAATACTCTTATTGCAATAGCTGGTTTGGCTCAGTGGATAGAGCATTGGACTGCAAACTGGAAGGTCCTGGGTTTGACTCAGGTCAAGGGCACATGCTTGGGTTGCAGGCTTGATCCCCAGTAGGGGGCTTGCAGGAGGCAGCCGATCAATGATTCTCTCTCATCATTGATGTTTCTATCTCTCTCTCCCTCTTCTTTCCTCTCTGAAATCAATAAAAATACTCTTATGCTCTACATCTCTCACTTAAAAGGAAGCTAGAAACTCAACAGCGAAGTGAGAGGTGGGCTGGTTGTTCAATAGGATGCCTCCCATAGTACAAGTCAATAATTCCTGCTTCTGGTGCTATCCTTCACTCTCTTTGGATAGTTTTTAAACTAGACAAGTTTAGGTGATCAACTACATAACAAACAAGTGTTGGAACGCCTTAAGGATGGGCTCCCACTTCTTGGTGGGAAAGAGGAATCCTCGTGAAGAGTACAGGTTTTGTTAACTAGACATTGCTCCCTTAACTATTGCTCAGGTCTTCTTCCATCTAACTCCAGCTCCCCTTCCTTCAGGTTGACCACCCCCCGCAAATGCATTTTATGACTCATCCCGTTCATTTTCTATCTAAATGATTAAAGCAGGGGTTGGCACCCTACCAGGACCAGCCTGCTAAGTGTTCATTTATTCCCCATAATTTAAGGCTTCCTCTGCCAGGAGTAATAATCCTCCTCCCTCAGACCACTTTGTCTGCAGAGCCTCAGTGCCAGCCTGGGGCAAGGGAAGGAAGGGAAGGAAAGATAGAGAGGAATACAATTGCTCATAGATTTAAAAAAATATTTTTCTGGAAAAGAAAGGTGCACTGACCTTCAGACCACTTTTTAGAGAAGGTGATTCTGAAAAAGGAAAGGAGAGTATGTGGTTTTGAAGTATCTCTGCTTTAAGAAATAGAGAAGAGGTTAAAAAACTAATCAAAACAGGAGCAGCCTGAACAGACCAAACAGTGTGAGGAAGGAGGTAAGAGAGCTATTCCTCTCTCATTCTACATTCTTTCTGTCCTTTCTTTTTATTGTCAATCTTCATTGAATAAATGAATATGTAGATAAAAGAACAAGGGAGAGAGTCCATTTTTGAATGGAATGGATAAATGAATGAATGAATGAATTATAGATGAGTGTTTCTAAAATCTGACTCTTCTTTAGAATACACTGCAAGCCCTTTTCATAATACAAATCCCCAAGAAGTCCTTTGGAAATTCTGATTCATTAGGTCACAAAAGGAGCCTGCGATCTGTATCTTTTAGCTGCTTCCCAAGTGATTCCAATGGTCAGTCAGGTTTGAGAGCCCCCGGCCTCGAGCACAGCTATAATCCAGACTTGATTTTCTATTATTTTCATTCTGAGCAAGAGCCCTGCACTGACTGGCCCCATACTCCATTTAGTTGCATATTAATTCATCAGTTGTTATTTCCTCCTTAATCAAACCAGCTTATTATCCTGCCTGCCATCCATATATGTTGCCAATGAAACTTGGCATTATTTTACAAGAATTTGTCTTAGACACTTTTATATTAAAATAACCAGAAGTTTTCCCATTCTGTTCTATCTCATCTGTTTTGGAATTGTCCATTCATAAATAAATCAAGAATCCTTGCTTGGTTTATTTGTGTGTTTTTGATAAAAATGAGAATTCTTCCAAAATCCATGGGTCTTATTTATGTACTTATTTATTAGTTTATTTATTTATTTTAAAATATGTTTTTATTGATTTTAGAGAAAGGGGAAGGGAGAGATAGAAACATTGATGATAGAGAAATATTGATCAGCTGCCTCCTGCACAGCCACTATGGAGACTGGGCCCATAACCCAGGAAGGTGCCCTGACCAGCAATCAAACTGGTGCCCTCTTGGTGCATGGGACAACACTCAATCAATTGAGCCACACCAGCTGGGCAGAAATCCATTGGTTTTAGAAAACCTAAACTCATCTTTCACTCTCATTGCTTAATCATTTATATTTATTCAATAAATCTGTATTGAGCATCTCTAGTTTGCTAGGAACACTGGGGATACAAAGATGAAAGGTATCTTCCCTTTCCTTATGAAATGTATAAACTAGTGGGTAAGTTGGATAAGAATGTAGTTATTTTGCAATCCAGATATGGTAAAAATAAGCATAGGTTAGGAAAGTTGGGATGTATCTTGGGTCAGTGGGATGATAAGTTTTGATGAAGAAAGTGAAAACCAAGATTTAGGGAATGCAGGAGGGCTAAAACCTGTATCTATATCCATAGAAGTGATGTCCTTCAAACCTTGCAGAGCTAAACACAGAGTTGTGTGTTGAGAGGTTGGTGGTGGGGGATGATATTGAAGATGCAGACAAAGACCATGTCATGACATATCTTGAATGTCTTCTTAAACTTTTGGATTTTACACTGAAGCAATGAGAATCCCATAATGGACTTGAGCATTAGAAAGATAGAGACAGATATGTGAAGAGATGCTCTCTCGACATTGTTGGGGGAATGGAGACTTGCCTGACCTGAACTTTGCCAGACCAGAGGCTTCAAGACCATGGAGAAAATAATAAGGACCCGAAGAAGTCACCCTGGGGGATTTAAAGAGAGGGGGCAGAGAGAACAAATGAAGTGGTAAAAATAATTGACAGGCCTCAGTGACACATAGGTGTGTTTGTATGTGGCAGGGTAGCAGCAACAAAGGAGGGGGACATTAGAATGATTCTCATGTCTTTAAAACTTGATCACCTAGAGAATGTAAGGTGATTCATGGAAGCAATTGTTTGGCTGATTTTATTCATTTTTCCTGTGGTATCCAGGAAAATGCTGACATATCAATGTGAGGACCCAAATCCAAGCACTTGAGCGAGTGTTTTTTATTTCGTTTTATTTTTTTTAGTTCTTATCAAGGCTGAAAAATCTTCTAAGTAGACATGAAAGAAACAGCAGGGCCACAACTACTTTGAACTCACTGCACATGATTCCTTTCATATAAGATGTGCTTGACAAACATTAATTAAATCTCACAGCACCTCTTTGAAGTAATGCAGGAAATATGTACAGGTGGGTAAACTGAGGCCCCAGGAACTGGAAGGAGAGCCTGAGGACATACTAGGGCAGGTGCAGCATTTGAAAAGACCCCCAGAGGAGGCCCCTGTTTCTCTGATGAGGCCAGATGTAGGCGACTGTGTTTAAGCAAAGGTCTTCCAGCAAGTTCTCTACATCAGGCAGGATGAGGCAGGCTGGTTATTTACCCCAGTGGCCACACTCTCTGACCTCAGTCAGACCTGGCAGCCTTGAGTCTTATAGCACCTTGTCTGCTCATAATCCAGACCCGCCATCTCCTTCCTGAAATCTTCAGCTGTGTCACATCCATTCTGATGCTTGCTTTGTCCTTGCAACTGGCTGGTGGTCCTGAGAGTTAGGTGAGGGTGCTTCATTTCATGGCCAAAATAAGTAATCTGAGTAATTTTTGTACCTGAGTTTCTGCTTTTTAGTTCTTTTTTTTTTTTTCTTTCAGCTTGAACTCTTTGGTTTAGTGTGCAGAGTAGGAGTGGGTCCATGGAAGAGTTGAGCTGTGATGTAGGCCTATAAGCAGCTTTGGCCAAGCTTATTGAGGACTCTGAGGCTAAAATGGCCCTTCTGTGTTGTGCCAAGTTGGTTATAATGGCTAGGCCTTTGTACATCCACATTGGACATGGGTAGGGCTGTAGCTGAGCCAGTCCCTGAATTGGCTGATGGCAGAAGGCTGTACACAGTACACATTAAAATTTTATCTTCAACAGAGGCAAACGGGATGGTTGCCAGAGCGGGGAGGGGTTGGGATGAGTCAAAAGGGTGAAGGAATATAGTCAGTAATATTGTGATAAGTTGACAAATGAGTGCTAGAATTAGTGGGGTGATCACATTGTAAGGTATAAAAATATTAAATCACTATATTGTACATCTGACACTAATATAACTAATATAATATTGAATACCAACTATACTTAAATAGGAAAAATAAGAAAATGAAAAAATAAGAAATAAAAACCTCATCTTCTGCTTGCTAAACTAGATGTATCCAAAAAGATGGGCCTTGATTAATTGCATCTGCTACCTAACTATTGATTCATTCTACTCAATTTGTTATTCTATCTATCTATCTATCTATCTATCTATCTATCTATCTATATCTATCATCTATCTATAGCATATCTGATGCTGGAAATGATATTAGGTTCTATAATGATAAAAGATTTAAGTCCCTGTGCTCAGAAAGCTCTTAGTCTAGTGAGTGAAACACAAAATAAATAGATGAACATAGAAACAAAATCATCTCAAAAATAACCAATGCTTCAAGAAACAAAAGACTCAGAGAGGAAATATAACAAATAAACATAGTCATATATGTTGTTGAAAAGAAAAAGAAGGAAGGACTTTCACTCTCTCCAGTGGGATAAAAGTTCTTCATGATAACTGAACAAGATGTGCAGATAACCAGCAATTTAGCACATTGCAAAGTTAAGAGACATGTTTGAAACTGATGGTAATCCATACATTTTATAGTGCAATTGGCCTTGTTCTTTGCAAATGGAATGAATTAAAAACGATTACTCAGGAAAAAGAACACATTTTTTAAAAATGAAGATTTGCAGTTAGTGGGATTGTAAACAATGATATTTCTGCATAACACATCAGTAACATCAAGTGTGAATATTTTTGCTCTTCTTCACTGGATCTTTATTTCTGACATGTGCTTCTGAATCCATTGTCCTTCTATTCTTATTAGTTTTCATTTCCCGCCCCCCCCCCAGAAGCATTTCTCAAGGAAATCTTTGACTGCAAACATATTCAGTAGCCTTGCTAAATGTAACAGCCCCTTGGAAAATTCTGTTCCAGTTAAAATTTCTAAGGAATCCTTTCAGAGATGAGAGTGATCTTGATATTTTATTCATTAGTTTGGTTAACCATTGATTTTCCATTTTTATTTACTACATTCTTCTTTTTCTCTATGATTTAGTTCTCTAAAACTTTAGGCGGTTTGCATGAAAGGGGCTATATCATAAATGCTTTTAAGGTCTATATGATTTATACATACAGCACTCATGATTTATGTTTCAAATGGCCATGTTGGTAAGTTTTTTTTTATTAAATTCTTGATTTATGTGAAATAGATAAATATACGGATCATTCAGAACAAGGGTGTCTGTGTCTGGGGGTGGACAGGGGAAGGACGGGAGGGATTTGTATGCATGAATAACTCCCTATTGGTCCTAATGGGATTTGCACAAGGAAGACTCCTGTATTCCACGATACAATCTTTCTTCATCCTAACATGTGGTTAGGTATATGTTATTGATATCATAACTTTAATTTCCGAGCCATGTTAAATCGATACGTGTTTTAGATGTGCCCCTTAAGGCATGAAACTTAAAAGAATATGCCTTTTTTCTTTTCCCTTTCCCCATGTTGCATTTGGCAAATTACCTTGACATTCTAAAATGTTTTATCTACCTCTGATTTTAATCTGCTTGGAAGCTGCACATTGGTTTTACTCTGTGTTATGTACAATCCCTTATATTTAAGCAGTATTTACCATCATAATAGCAGAAAACGGAACCAAGAATGTTTCTTAACAATGGGAGCATTTCATAAAAGATGATACTTAATTCAGGTTTCCTGTAATAGTAATAAAACATTTTCAAGCTCACTCTCATCTGAAGAAAGGAACTTTCACCCTTCTCAAAGCTGGAGTTGTGTGAGAAAGTGTGCATATGCATGTTTCAAATAACCAAACCAACAAGTCCTATTTCTCTCCTTATTATAATCAGGGGAACAACCATTCTAATAAAATTGTGTTCAACAGTTCCTCTATAAACTCCCTCCCTCATCCTAGCTCCACCTGGTATAATATAAAATGTAATATGCTTTGGAGGCATTTTTAATAAAACTCTTTCAGATGACTCTACGTGGCAACACAATTCATTTATAGTTTCCTATTAGTTCACCTTTATAGAGGCTTTAGTCTTTTTCTATCTCATGGGGTAAAAATGTCACTATTTGTTTCATAACCAGCATGTATTTCTGTTTACTTAATCTCTTCATTTCTTAGTGTTTCACATATAAGAACAAGTTTGGGGCAGGGAAGAAAAAAATTCTCATACTCCTATGATATTATGATTCATATTTTATATGAATCTTACCCTGCCCTAGGAGATATGATATTTTTATTATAAGGCCTTATATTAATTTTATTATTTATGAAGATAGAGAAAGTGAAGGGAGGAATTCATGTTCATGACTTATCCTTTATTTATTGGTGTGTGTGTGTGTTTAAAAAGGAAAGGAGAGAGAGAGAGAGAGAGAGAGAGAGAGAGATTGTTGTTCTATTATTTATGCATTCATTGGTTGCTTCTTGTATTTGCCCTGACCAGGGATTGAACCCACAAGCTTGGCATATCAGGACGACTCTCTAACCAGCTTGGCTACCCAGCCAGGGCCCATGATTTACTCTTATTAAAATAACTGCATGCTTATTCTGCATTATCTTCAGGGTCATAATAGTGTTTTTCATTAAGAATTACTTTTTATGTAGGTAAAATGATTCAGGAATGGTCTGAATTATGAATGACTTTATGGCAGGAAAGACTTGTATGAAGTATATGTGAGCATGGGAAAAGGGAGTATCCAAATTAAGAAGGATCACTTTCAGCAACTGACCAAAAGTTCACATCTTTCCATTCTTAGTTCAAGAGAAGGGAAAATGAGATCTCTAGGCAGGCTCAATGCTTCTTAGACTGCCCATTGATTTCTCTGTTTTTAGCCTCATCCTTAACACAGAATTAGTGGAGGTGGATTTGCATGGAGGTATCATTGGGTCTGTCTGACTCATGACCATACTTCAATTTGCATCCTTATATTCTGCTACTTGGGCTTGTGGACTCTTGTAGGTGATAGCCAGCAGAGTGGAAACCTGAGAAGCGACTTGGTGCATATTAAATAATCTCCTAAGCCCTGGCTGATGTGGCTTAGTTGGTTAGAATATTGTCCCTTACATCTAAGGGTGGCCAATTCCATTCTTAGTCAGAGTACATACCCAGGTTGTGGGTTCAATCCCCAGTGGGGGTGAGTGCAGAGGCAATCAATTGATCTCTCTCTCTTTCTCTCTCTCTCTCTTCCTTTACCGTCCTCTCTAAAAATCAATAAAATAAATTTTATAAAAAAATAATAATCTCCTAAAAGCTAAGGGCATACTAGATACTAGATACCTCAAGCCTGGTGATAGAATTGTAGGGCTCAGTGCAAAATATAATAGCAGGGACTTTTGTTCAAAATTATTAGGATTTAAAGATGGTGACAGTAGAGCATTAAGCCAAGCACAGGGGCCTTATATGTCTGCCCAGGTTGCAACACCCATAAAAATGGCCCTGCCTTCAGATACCTCTAGATATGAGAGTGAAAGTAAAGCTAAAATTAGAAATTTTGACTAAACATCTTTTCTAGGGGAATTTAGACAGCAGATTTCCATTTCTTCTCTACACAGTTGGGCTGTGTCCCTCTTCCTCCCTAGCAGAAGGCTGAAGTAGAGCATTCAGGATTATGGCCTTTGATATCCTGTTGATCTTCTGCATGTAACTGAATCAGTAAATTATTTCTCTGAGCTCATCATTTTCAAAATAATAGTTGAAAGTAGATTTCCAAGATACCTAAAAACTAAGTTTAATATTCACAAAACCATTCAAAACCATGATAGAAACTTTCAAAAGCAGTTATTGCAGGGTTTGAGGTAGCCCATGGAAAATGTTGAGCAAAAATAGGCTCTTAGAATAACTGATTATTTAAATTTTTCTCTAATGATGGTTATAATTTCCCTCTAAAGGTAGCAGTGTATTGAAATAGACTGTGGCAGTTTGAAGCACTCTGAGATGAGGCAGATCTGAGATTAATGAAAGCTCTGTCTTCTATTAGCTGTGTGATCTGGGCAAGCAACTTACCTCACTGGACCTCCTGTAAAAGGTGTTCAGTAATAGTACTTACTTCAGAGGGTTGTTGGGGTTCAATAAGATAATACATAAATGGTACTTTTCAGGATGTCTGACACATAGTAAGCATTCAATAAATGTTTTGGATGTGGGTGATAAAGAATATATTGGTGGTGGTGATGCTGAAAGCCATAGTTGTTAAAAAGGTGGGAGCTGAATTCAAACTAATCTGTGTTGGAATTTTCTCACCCCCACCACCTGTGAGAACCTGGGCAAGTAACGTAGCCTCCTATTGCCAAAAACTCAGTGACTTAGTATAACTATCATTAGTTCTTGCTCATTTGCTCAGGAGTCAGCTGGTCTAGGCTCAGTGACTGCTTAAGACTGAATATCTAGCTGACCTGAGTTACTTGCTGGTAGTTAGGCCAGGTCTGCGTTCTGTGTGGTTATCCCCCTTGGATTTGCATATATTTTATAGAAATAGTGGAAGCATAAGAGAAAAAGTTCCCTGTGCAAATCCATTTCAAGACTTTGCTTACTTATGGCTACGGACATTCCATGGGCCAAAACAGGTCAGGTGCCTGAGTCTAAAGATCATGGTCCAGAATCAAACTCCACTCCTCAGTGGGATGAACTCATATGGCCAAGGGTGTGCATACAAAGAGGGAAAAGATCTGAGGCCAATCATTCAATTTCCTTATGTGCAATATGGGGTTGATAAAATGACCTCACTCATAGACTTGTTTTGAGGATTAAATGAGATAATCCTTGTAAAGTATTTAACACTTAATTAGCACTTAATAAATGTTAGCCATGTTTGCAATGATGACTCTGATCATTCTATGACCCAAATCTAATGAAAGATTTTAGATGAGAAAGGCAGGTGTGGGCAGGGTTACTTGGGAAAGATTTAGTGGTGAAGTTTTTAGCTAGACCATAGAAGATGGGCAGCATGTGCAAGAAAAGAAGAGCTGGGGTGGGGGTGGGGATGGGGGTGGAAGTGGGGGATATTCCTGGATGGGGAAGAACAAAAAGCAAAAAGCCTAAAGGCAAAATAATGCGGATTTACAATGCCGATCATGTTTAACGTTTGAGGTGAATTCACCACCCTTCATTCCCATTGCTTTGCTGTTAAAATCCTTGAGATGAATTGTCATTCCCAAGCCTGCTGTTTGTTTGGAAAGAGAACAGAGCGTGTATCTATAATAAACCAGCTGTGAACCTGTGTTCTCTGCTTGGAACTTCCTCGAGCATTTCCCTTCCCTGGGCAGGTGCTGCTTCCCACGGGCCTGCTTCTACCCTGAATGGAAGGCTTGTCCGCAGGAATCCAGGATGCCAGAAATTGTGAAATACTCCTTGAGGACTCAATCTCACTTTGTAGCCTTTGAGTATGGCTCTTGCTTGCGTGCAAGGCTCCTGGGAGTGCCAAGTCTCGGCAAATTCCGTAGTTCTCTATGAGCAGTGGGGATCTGAGGCAGACGACCCTGTACACAGTTAACATTGTAATCTCTACTATTCAAGCTTCCTGCATAGGCCGTGCCCCGTCCTCCCAGCCCCTCCACCCTGCAGCTTGACCGCACCATGGTGTATTGATGAGCTAACAGGGGCAGAGGACCTGCTGCTAACACAGCCTAAGTTGTCCAGGCCTGTTAGTATCCCCCTGAATAGCCACAGCCTGGAGAGAGGGGGGTCTTTCCTCCCCTCCTGGGTAACATATGTGCACTCCGAGGGTGTTCTTTTGAAGACAAATCTTAGAAAAACCAGCTGGAGCTTGGAAGTCTTCCAGCTGTGGCATTGTCCTCACTTCTCTCTTGTTATGTCAGTCACCCCACTCTACCCACCGAAGCATGGTTTGAGCACCTCTCTTCGGTTGCCTTTTGGCTTTTAACTCTAGCCTGCCAAATCAATTTTGAGAAATCACTCTGCAACAAGCCGTTTTAGCCAGTGATCCCAGGTGATACTGGTGCTTGCCAAAGTTGTGTCCTCACACTCCGTAAGAAATGAACGTTAAAGGAGGTGATGGTGGGTCCCAGCAGTTATGTAGCATCGAATGGCATAGAGAGGTGATAGGAGGTACAGAGAAAGCTGGGCAGAAGCTGGGTGAGAGACTTTGAAGTGTTTTGGAGTCATTGAAGAGCCCTTAAGGGACTCCATGCTGGGCAAGGTATGATTACATCTGCATGTCATGCTCAGAACCACCCCTGGGCCGCTGTGTGGAAGATGAAGGGGAAATGCATGGTGGGAGATAAAGAGACACATTCGGAGCCTTTTGACAGAGTGTGGGCCTGATGTTCTGACGGCCTGAGGGAAAGGTACAGATGACCAGCATGCGTGGCCTACACGGAAGTCACTGAACAAAGTTCCAGAACACACCGAAGGCTCTCTGTGACCCTCTGCTAAACGTTCTCTGGCAGAAAGGAGACGCTTGGCCAGTGTGCAGCCCCTGAAGGTGCTAAAGAGAGATCATGTCCCGGGAGCAACCCTCAGCCATGACGGGTGGGAGTTGGTGCATGAACACCCCAGCTTCCTCACCTCCAGGCAGACTCTCCTGGGGTGTGACCTGTGTACCCTCTCACAGGGCACCCATGGCAGAAAGCACCAACTGCCCTCCAGGATCACTTGCTATTCTCTGTCCTCACTATCTTCAGGAGGTTGCTTCTCAAATAAACCACTTACACCTAAATCTGGCCTCGGGGTCTGCTTTGAGAGAAACCCAAACTAAAACGGTATTTTTACTGGATCTGAGAGATGAGACTATAGAGGACAGAAAAGCCCGGAAAGAGGTGAGATCACAGAACCTAGGCACCCAGCAGATGTGCATGTGAGAACAGGAGGCACCCAGGAGTGTGCTGGCTTTCCTGGCTGCCTTGCCTGGCTGCTGGGAAGATCCGCAGTGCTCTGAGATGGGGATGACAGGAGGAAGAACAGATGGAGGAGGGCATACTGAATTCAGTATGGACATGACTTTGAAACACTCATTGGACAGTGGACAGAGATTTCTAATAGGCAGTTGGGAATGCAGAGGTAGAGTTTATGGAGAGAGAGTTGGACTGGTGGGCCTTACTTAGAGTAATCGAGGATCTGAATGAGATTTTTCCAGAGACAATTTAGGGAACCTGAACCCAAACCTTTTAAACATCACATCTGTGAAAGCTGTAGTCTTCCAACTTGGCATTCTTACTCTCCTAATTCTGATTCTACCACCTACCCCTAAGTGCTGCTCGCTCTGACACTCAGTGGGAAGCAGTTTCCAACCTAAAATTCCTTCCAGTAACAGCAAATCAAAATGATTTAAAACATTTTTTTTTCTAGATGGTGATCAACTGTAGGTCCATCAACAAGAATGTGTGCCCTCCTGTTCCTTGTTTCCGTTTCCACAAAGTTGGGTATTATTTTTAGGGTGATCATGTTATTTAGCATCCATATCAAGGCACTTTGAGAGTAAAAGGAAGCGCTATTTGTAATTATACCTGGGGAGTTGGCAAGCATCTGGGACTGTCTTAAGCAAAAGAAAACATATGGCTGCACTCATTATCTGATTAAAGATGAAGACCACCCCAAGTCTTTCTAGAAGTGTATGGACATAGAAATGAGAGATAAAGCAAAAGACGGAGTGAGAGAGTGACAGAGAAGGAAAGAGGAAAAGAGGGGCAGAGAGAAAGAGAGACAGAGAATGAGGATAACTTATGTATCTGGTTTGAGAGTCCTTTGTTCCACTGCCTGGAACAGTCCTTTCCCCCTTCTCAGCCTTTTATCTCCAGCTTATGGCCCAGTGCCAGATACACACCAGACAGTAAGTACATGATTTTGAAATACAGGAATGAGTACTTTAAAAAATACTCCTAAAAATTTCATTTCTCAATCATTCTGCTCCATGTGACATTTTTTTTCCATTGAAATTTCATGCCATCTCTAGTTTTAATTGCTCAATTAAATATTGGATGAAATACTTTCCTGTTCTGTTGATCAGGGTAAGCATGCAAATTTGATCTCTATTATACTGGTCCTCTTAAAATGTTACATCTTTGGTTTTTGATCTGTAAAATGGGGATAATTATAGTGCCCACCTCACAAGATTATTGTGAAAACGAAATGAGCCTGGCCCAGAGTAAGGATTCATGTTAACTATTGTTGTTTTCATTTGTATTGTCTCTTCTAGGACAGAGATGAGACCATCGCGCTTATTACCACTTGAGCAGAAAATAGGGACTCCATCATGACATGACTTAAAAGCATGTTAATTCATATTTAGTAAAATGGTGTCGCTGAATTAATTCAATTATTCATATCTACTACACTCATGAGTAGCATTCAGTGAACTGTACACCAGGTTTCAAAACTTTTATTTTCTCCTGAAACACTCTACTTTGAATTTTGAAGCCATGTTTCCAGGATATTCAATTACATCTTTTCCTTAATATGAGAGCACATTGGCTATATTGAGGTGGGTGGGAGAAAATGCCTGGAATTTAAATTTAAAAAACAAACAAACAAACAAACAAACACACCACACATCTAAATAGATCTTCCATCAGTTTTCCGAGAGTAAGAAAAACTCCTTTCAGCATTGTATTTAGTGTGCTTTTCTGGATTTTATAGAATAGGGCTAAAATGAAAATATGCCCTTCATCAGGTAGTATTTGCAGAATTTCTAACCTCTCCAGAAATATCAAGCTTAACGGGTCTGAGACAAGTCTATCAAAAGGACACCTACGATGTGGATTATCTTGGTGCTTGAAGAAGCTCTTGCCCCTTTATGTCAGAGCTTGAACTTAAAGACCTTGCATTCCTTGGTCCCTATCTGACATTTCCTCAATCCAACGTTCTGCCCTTTCTCCTTTGAACACGTTCTGAAGTGCATTCAACACCTGCCCTGGTCCTCCCATCTGTAATGGAGGCCAATGCCACATTCTGCCTTCTTTTTGACTTTTTTCATCATCTCTCCTCCCTGACTTGTTCGCCTGGGACATGAGCAGTATTTTAATACACGGAACATTGCTTTGCTTTTGTTTCACGTCATCCTGGCTCCTCACTGACACAGGATCCTCTCCCACCAGTGCTGTTCTCTAGGACTCTCCACAGGGATGAACATGTCCTATCTCTGCAGCATCAAAGCGACAGCCACTCGGCACATGAGATCCATGAGCAGTGCAACTGAAAAGTGGAATCTTTCACCTAATTTTATTTTAATGTAATTAAAATTAAATAAAACAGGTGGCTACGGACTACCATATAGGACAGTAAATTTAGACTATCTTTTCTTTCAAAGACTTCACCCAAATTCCAGTTCCAGGGCAAAACAAAACAAAGCAAAACAAAACAAAACAAAACAAAATGCTATTTATTTATAGTCACAATCACTGTTTAAACCATGTGTCTAGATAGCCACAAAGGGAAATCTACTGAAATTGTGAGGAACCTACACTTCTGTCATCTCATCTTAAGTAAAAATTGCTACATCTTTTAATGCTGGAAGGGCTCACAAATGAGTCAAAGACCCATCCTTTATTAGCTCCATATTCTGCTTCTGGGTTATCGTGCCCATGTTCTAGCGCTAGTAATCTCTACATCACTGACTCCCAAATTTATATCTGCAGTGCACACCGCTCTCTGAGAATTTCGCAAATATAGTTCAAAACTGGAGGTGTGACTCCTTTCGGTCCACGTATTCTTTACATCATTAAATGGCACCAGTCTAGGTGGGTAAGTCAGAAACCCAAAAACCATCCCTGACACCTCATCTCCTTCCATCAATTCCCACATCTCAGCCATCTCCAAGTCTACCTGATTTAATGTGGAAAGTAGCTTTCACATTTATTCACCTCCCTTCATCTCTACTGATGCCACCATCATCTGAGATACCATGAACTTTTGCCTGGACTTTCTTCTGCTAGACCAGTGGTTCTTAACCATCCTAATGCCACAACCCTTTAATACAGATCCTCATGTTGTGGTGACCCCCAATTTCATTGTTACAAATTGAACATATTTAAAGCATAGTGATTAATCACAAAAACAATATGCAATTATATATGTGTTTTCCGATGGTCTTAGGCGACCCCTGTGAAAGGGTTGTTCAACCCCCAAAGGGGTCGTGACCCACAGGTTGAGAACCGCTGTGCTAGAGGTTTCTACCCGGTCATCATCACACACCCCTTCTTTTGAGTTTTATAAATGTGTCATGCGCCTTTCAGTCATGGCATTACAATGTCTCTAGAATTAACGCTGCCTGGAATGCTCCCAAGTTCACTCCCCGCTATCCGCCCCCACCCCCCTCCCCACCAGCCACCCTGTCCTGCTCAACACCTGGTTGATCTCCCTGAGGTTTTATACAGACCTTAGCTCAAATCTCACTTCCTTAAGAATACCTTTCCTGATTCCCCAGTCCATATCTGGACCCCATTATACATTACCATGTTATGGGATACTTCCCCTTTCAAGAATTTGTTACCACTGTAATTAATTGTCTTTAATGTCTCTGCTGCCAAGAAGAAGAAAGAAAAGTAACCTCTTTGGAGGCAGGAACCTGTTCGTCTCATTCATCATTCTGTTCGTGATACTTGACTCAGTACATGCAAATAGTAGGTGCTCAATCAATACATCTGTTGAGACCTTAGTTAACAGGAAGTTAAATGTACACTCTTGTTGCCTGGGGTTAGTCAGTATCAGGATCAGGAAATTGGTGGGGAAATGAGTGTAGTAACTTGCCATTTGCATGTGATCTCAATTCTCAAAACAGCGAGTTTTCCTGCGGAGAAAACAAGTTACTGAATCTTGGAGTTTTCAAAACAAACTCTCGATGTAAACCTTTACACTGTTGTTATTGCGGCTGCACCCTTTGCAGCTATTCTGTAAAATTTTAAATGTGTTTCATATTATTCAGTTGCTATTTTGAGTAGTTCTTCCTGAATATATATATTTGTGTGTGTTTTAATTTAGTTAACTTACTAATACTACTCTAATCATTATGATGTTGTTGAATGAACACTGTTCTTCCAAGAGTTCCTGTCGGAGACTCTCACCTGTGTCGTTACCGACACGGCTACAACTTCCAAAGACTCATCCATCCTTCAGGAATAATCTTTGGAAGCGATTGTTTTTTACCTGGCGCGACACCAATCGACTAACTGTACTATTTAAAAGTGGTACCTTTTCTGCTTCCTTCGTTATTGTTCCCAAGCACAGCTCTGACCATTTCTGTGCAGGAAGGGAAAACAAACCCTTCTGGACTTGTAGGAGACTTTTTGTCTTTGCCTATTAATTGCTTAACTGACCTTGTAACTAGCTTCCTCTCTTTGATCTGATACTTTCTTATTTCGCGCTTGCAGATGTTTTAAAATGTTCCAATATTTCCCCCTGGGTAAACTGGATGCTTTGTGGGAGCTGCTGACATAGGTTGCCTGGCCACCATGGCTTAATTTGACGGTTTTTTCTACCAAGTAGGGCATCTAGGTTGAGGACAGAAAGGATTACTACAGTGTATTAACCTACATTTGAGATGTTCTTCACTGGATTGACTTATTAAAGAGTTAATTTTGTTTTTTCTGTTTTTTTTTTTGCAGAAAGGAATTGCTGTGAATATACTGCAAAATTCCTGATTTTACAAGTTCACAATAAATGTTTGTACTAATTAAAGCTGTTTAACCATAAATTACTTAAAGAAACTGTAGGTTTTAAAGATTTATAAAATCAATTTTAAAAATTTAAAAATCTGCTTTCTTCAGAATATTTGATTCAAGTCACATCATAGTTTGAAAAGTTAACTGTGCAATTAACATGAAAGAAATTTTTGAAGTATATTAATTTTATGTGATTTAATAATTAAAATGATAAAGGATCATGAAATATTTACATTCCTTTATGGTCAATAACTATTTTTTTAAAACCATAGAAAGTAATGATTCTCTTTAAGTAAGTAATTGATTTTATTAAATATTTAACTTTTATTTTTAGAAAAAGGTTTTTCTTTCCTAAAGCAAAATATCATTTATTATAATATATCAAGGGTCAGACTTTAACTGCAACCATTAAGCAATGATTGAGAAATTTAATAAAACAACATTTTGAAATTAGGGACAGCTATGTACAGATGATAAAAACTATAAGGTAATAGTCATACACATCTTCAGTTAGAGCAAAAAATATGAAAATAAGACCAACTTATATCTAACGCAAAGCTTTAGGCTTTACATGTGCATGTGAAATGAAGAATTTCCCAGATGCTAGCCCAAATGTGGACTAAAATCCTAACCAAACCAACTGGAATATTCTATTGTGAAGGTTGGAGGGGGGGGGGGGGGGACGACATGGTGCAGCCACTCCAGAGCCCCTCTGGAGGTGGCTGTTAGGTATTAAAGCTATACACCCCAAGAAGTTAATTACTAAATTCATGAAATTAATGGAGCCATTTACAAATATTATGCCATGATAATTTCAGCTGCTGTAAAGTTTTGAATGGCGGTAAAAAAAAAAAATGGTTCTAATTTCTTTTGAATGGCTATAAAAATGGTTCTAATTTCTTTCTCTACACCTGATCAGTGTCTCTCAGCACACTTTGACCACGCTGTCCTGGCATACCTGTGTTCCACTGCACACCTGTCAGGAAGGCCAGCTGTTCTGCATGAGGACAGAGAACCCAGCCCTGTGCCTCCAGTGAAATCCTGGCCTTGTCCCTTATTACTGTGGTTGTCACTTCACCTCTCTGAACTTTAGCTTTCACCTGTGTAAACTACAAGGGTAATAGTTTATCCCCAGTTCCTCAGATTTCCATCTGGCTTAAATGAGATCATGCAGTCAGGTGCACCGTGCATGTTCAATTAATGTGAACTTTCGCTAGTTCTGTTATTCCCTCCACGGACTTTGAGTGCGCTTTCTTGATCAGGGCTCGCAGCTTTTCCATCTTTTTTTGCAGTGTTATCGTGAGAAGAGGGTGTAGTGTTCGCTTCAATAAGTCTGCATTGGCTGGGGCGAGGGTCCTGGGAGCACCTGCATTTCTCAGAAGAAACATCATTAGAACCAGATTTGCGACTTCTGCCAACAGAAGCAAACCACTTTACCTTCATTAGCACAGCCCTGCAAATAGCTTTTCAAGTGGGCAGGACAGTAAAAGCTCCATTCAGCTTGGGGCGAGGGACACTTGCTCCCCGCAGAGGCCACCTGCGTTTTATAACTTGAGAGGGTCTCTCTGTCAAGTCCTCACACAGCTGCTGAGGGCAGACACACATTCCTGGAGCTTGGCATCACAAAGGAGGCATCCCCCACATGTTCCTAGGCCTCAAGCTGGAATCAGGAAGTGCAACGATCAGGAGGTGTAGCAGCGCTTCTGCAAAATTAAACTTTTTATGAGAGGTCATTGTAAATTCACATGCACTGGTAAGAAAAATTCTGTGTATTCCCCCAATGGTAACATCTTGAAGAACTGAAGCACAACATCCAAAATATAATTTTTAAACATTTTTTAATTGATTTCAGACAGGAAGGGAAAGGGAGAGATAGAAACATCAATAATGAGAGACAATAATCGATTGACTGCCTCCTGCATGCCCCCCACTGGTGATTGAGCCCACAATCTGGGCATGTGCCCTGATCAGGGATCGAACTGTGGCCTCCTGGTGCATAGGTCGATGCTCAGCGACTGAGCCACACTGGCCGGGCCAACAGCCAGAATATTGACATTGATACAGTCAAGATACAGAGAAATCCCATCACCACAAAGACTCCCTTTGTCAATTTTTTATAGCAACCCTCTTCCTATCTCACCCACCTCCAACCCTGTGCCCTGCCTCTCACTGATCTGTTTTTCCATTTCTATAATTTCATTATTTCACAGTTGTTATAGAAATGGAATAAATGGAATCATACTGTATGTAACCATTGCATTGTCTTTTCCCAGTAAACATAATGCCCTGGAGATTCATTTGAGATGTTGTATGTCAGTAGTTAGTTCCCTTTTATTGCTGAGTAGTATCCCATGATGTGAATGTATCATGGTTTGTTTAACCATTCACTCACTGAAGGACATCTGGGTAGCTCCCAATTTTTAGGGTAATACCTCTGCTGTGAATAGCTATAGAGAGGTTTTATATAAACTTAACTTTTCATTTATCTGCAATAAATGTCTAAGAGTATAATTGTGGAGTTCCAGTGTAGTTGGACTTTAGTTTTACAAGACTGTTTTCCAGAGTGACTATATCATGTTATATTCTACCAATAATGTAAAAAGGACTCTCCAGCATTTGGTGCTGTCACTATTTTTTATTTTAGTTATCCTGACAGACATTTAGTGATATCTTGTTGTGGTTTTAATTTGCATTTTCTCAGTAGCTAATGATGTTGGCCATCTTTTGCAATAGTCTTTTGCAGATGGTATAATTAAAGAGCTGGAAAATATTGGAGGAGGACCTATTTGAATGGCTGTGTACAAATTAATTTATTTGGATGAGAGTCAGGTTCCAGTAAGAGAGAGAAAGAGAGAGAGAGAGAGAGAGAGAGAGAGAGAGAGAGAGAGAGAAAGAGAGAGAGAAAGAGAGAGAGAGAGAGGAGGGGCACTTCACTCAGAAGTCAGGGCTCCGAAATCCCTGCCTAGTGATGGTTACACCAGATCCCACCATATTTTTATATGGATTAAAGGAATATATATCTTCTCTCTATATATGTATATATCTTTATTATCTATCTGTCTATCTGTCTATCCCAGGAGCTAACATTTTCCCTTTCTTTATAGTAGGCACATTAGAAGTTTGTCTCACCCTTTCAGAGCAGGGAATAAATAAATAAAATAGTCATTTAAAAAATGATTTCAAATATCACCTAAAAGAAACAGAAAAACTATGCCTGTTCAGTCCACACCATGGGACTCATTATGTCTTCCTGGAATTAGTCATGGAAGGGGCGCTGTGGATGAGGGGTTCACTCTCCTGATTTGCAGATGAGGAAACAGAAGCTCCCAGAAATGAAGGTCCTTCTTGGATGATGCTCAAGAGGGTGCTGGAGGAGCTGGGACTAGCAGTGTTTCCTGAGTAAGGAGGCCAGTGCCCCTGATGGAGCTCCTGCCTGGCTCGCACACAGGACCAGCTGCTGGGGCCAGGGCTCTGCTCACAGCGGGGGCCTGAGTGGGGTGGGAAGAGAGAGGAAGCGAACAGTCAGCACCGGGGTTGGAATTCGCATGTGGAGCTTGACGTCTTGTTCTAGCCCGAAGGATGTCACAACAACTCTTTCCATTTGGACATAAAAAAGGTCAGTGCTCTAATAACCACTTCCAATGCCACCCGCCATCCTGCCCCTGGCTGTGCAGACCCAGATGGTAGGTGGAGTAAAAGGAATTTAAAAACGTGTTTAAGACAGGAAGACAGAGGTATACAATCTATGTCTCCAATTCAGAAGGAGCGTGTTTCAAAGTTTAGAGGCGACTTGGCCAGTAACAGACACACTTGCCAGGTGGAAGAGATACTGGGTCAGAGGTACCTGAAGAGATGTGACCCTCGGGGAGACAGGATGTTTATAGCTCCAGGACTCTGGGGGCAGCTACCTTTTATAGCCTTATAAATGGTGCGACCCACACGGTGGTTCCTGCGGGGTGCAGACCACCCTTAGCACACGCTTGTATACCACAGGTTGGGAGGCAGCCAATAAATGCCCCGGCAGTGCTTGAGGTGCTGACCTGAGAGTAGCAGGGCCACTGTGTGGAACATAATGGCTAACACAATGCATTCAACATTTTACTGGTTAAATAGAACTTTTATAGGCTCTCTCACTTCCCTTTCACCAGGTCCCCCTCACCTCCCAGATAAAGTATATTTGGAGAGGCAGGGCTCAAACCCATCTCTAGATGGGTCAGTGCTCTTTCTAGCCCATGAAGAGACCGAATTCCCAGAGATGACCTCCACCTACACCCAGTGCTCACACAGAGGGGCCCTGGAAGAGAAGGAGTTGTCACCACAGGGATATGGGATCCTGGTGTTGCATGGTCATTCTAAAGCTAAATATTGGGAGGACTGAATAAAGTTCCATGTTCATCATTCAGCAAGTGATGATTGAGCATTTTCTCTGTGCCAGGCCATGGTAGGCTTGGATCTGCGCCTCTGACTAATACAGAGGTGCATCTTGCACTCCTGGTGCTTATAATCTGGGAGGGGGAGGGGATATCAAGTACCACATGGCCTGTGTGCTGAAGGAGAAGCCCAGGGTGCCAGGAGGTGGGAGAGCAGGGGTCCAGCCCTGACTAGGGGGCACAGTGGGGGTGTGAGAGCAGAGAGAGCTTTGCAGGTACAGAGAATAGCAAATGAAGGTGTGAGTTATGTCACCTCAGAGAAGGATGAAATGTGGCTGAAGCATCGTGAGGGTGTTGATGTTAGGGGACCTCTAACACCCCTCTCCCTCTCTACTACACACACACACACACACACACACACACGTACATTGCACACCACACACACACACCTTTCCCCTCTCACATACAAACCACACATTACCACATACCATACAAACACCACATACACACACATACCACACACACCGCACACCACACAATGCACATATATATATCTGATAAACATCACACACACATATTGTGTACCATACACACTACACACACCACATATGTACCACATACACACCGCATACACCCCACATATACCACCCATGCACTACATACAATGCACACACCACATCACACACACACACCACACAGACCACACTTTGTGTCTATTCAGACTCCCTAGAAATATCAGTAACAGGATTCTTGAACAATTATTCCCCAAATAAGTCTTGAAATTATCATCTCTGTCAGGTTCTTAATAGAGAGAGGTGCTCAGACTAATTAAATCGGAATCTCAGGCAGTGGTACCAGGCATTTGTATTCTTTAAAGCTTCCCAGGTGATTCTAAAGTACAATCAAGTTTGACACCCATTGATTTTGAGGCACTTAAAAACCCTTTCTTTGACCATTTACAGTGGTTATAACAGGGAAAGAGGCAGGCTTACGGCATTGGAAGGGGTTTGGGAGAAATGCTAAGGAGGTAAGGTTCATGAAACATGTTGTGAAAGCAACAACAACCCAAGTGAAGTAAAGAGGGCTGAGGGAATGTCCTTGTTTGGGGCCCTTGAGAGATTTAAGTTTGAACATCTGTATCTGACTATAGAAAGAGTCACATCTGCCTGACCAGTGTGGCCCAGTGGTTTAATGTCGACCTATGAACCAGGAGGTCATGGTGTGATACCCAGCCAGGGCATATACCCAGGTTGCGGGCTCAGTCTCCTATATAGGGCATGCAGGAAGCAGCCTATCAATGATTCTCTCTCAGCGTTGATGTTTCTATCTCTCTCTTCCTCTCCCTTTGTCTCTGAAATCAATATTTTTTTAAAAAAATGTTTAAAATAAAATTAAAAAAAAGAAGCGTCACATTCAAGGGGCCAACACTGACTTTCTCAGTGCGATTGGTGGAGGAGCAAGAGGGGAGTGGCTGTGAGCCCTGGAGGATCCCCTCCCATCCCCAACTTTGTGAAGAAAGCAGCATGGCCATGCTGTTATTCTGCATAATTTATTCCTTGATAACAGTGGTGTTTGTTACTTCATGGCCTGAAGCAAGGCTAGCAGATGTAATAGCTGTTGAAAAAAAATTAACTGGTAGATGACTGATTTATAGCTTCATCATAACATCAATTATAATAGGAGGTGGAGGGAGTGGCTTTTGGGGAGCAGGGCTTTTCGGCAGAAATGCAGAGCCCTTGCTTCTTTTCCAGCTGTTGTTAAGACTGCAAAAAATAAGTCTGTGAAATATGTAAACACCCCCCCTCCCCAAATGAAGACTGTGAGTTATTCAGACACAAGATTAGAGAAAGAGTCAGATATTGGCCTAAGGCCTTAAGTTCATGTCTGTTACAGGTTCCCAAGCTTGTCAAAACTGCTCTTCACTCACCTTACTAATAGTTACAGTGAGCTTCAGTTACTGACCTGGTCACCTAATTAGAAGCATGCTCCTCTGTCCGGGAAGGAATCTGCTGGTACACTCTAAATGAAAGGAAGCCGACTAGTTGTGCCAGGTTATATAATTTAATGAAGAAACTGTAGAAGGAGCCCTTTAAAAAGTGTGAGGGTTTATTCATTTTTGCTATAATATTAAGCACTCAAGCAGAGCATACTTCTCTTTTAACTGGCAGGCATAGCTCATCACTGCTGTGTAAATGAGTTAAATGCAGCCACAGCCCCATCTGGTTGACAGGACAGAGTGGATGGCGACCGGAATGCGTGGGGTCTAGTTGCACTTGCCTTGTCAGGCCTTGGACAAACCAGCGCTGATGTCCAATGGGAGAGGTGAGCATTTCTGCTTTCATCATTGTTACAAGCCCGATTTGTCTTTTTGTATTTGTTCTTTAAAAAAAACAACAGAAAAATCTGGTGGTGGGTCCATCTGACCTCATGGAGTCCAAAACGGCATCTCAGTCTCCTTGTGCTTTCTCTCTGGCCGCTCCTTTATTTTGCTTCTCCTCTTTTTCTCTTTCATCTGGTTTCTCCACCCAAAAAGCCAAGGGAAGTGAGGTAACAATAACTTTGTTGCACTTCACCTGGCCCACCCAGAGAAAAGCTATTTCTAGGCAAATGCGGAAAACCCAAACCTTGTGGAAGGCAACAGGCCCTTTAATCTAACCTCCTCTGTGTGCTGCAGAGCCTAATGTTTAATTTGAAAAACAATCTGAAAATAGCATGAAAGGAAACGTGGAATTTGCATAGCTATATATATATGTTTAAGATAGTCATAGTCCTTTCCCAAAACACTGTGTTTGAGAGCTGACCCTTTACTTGACATTGCCCGAATTTCATGGGCTCCTTTAAGATAAGGAGTGTAATTTTCACTTGAGTGACGGTTGCTTTTCTGCACAGTCCTCTTGGCATTAAGGGGACAGATGTCAAACCTCCTCACTCTGGGAAACTGAATGCTGATATTCAGAACTGTTGGAGTAAAGCTAAAATAGCAATGCCGATTGAAGATAGGATTATTTCTACCAACTTTTGGATTAGAAATTATTCTCTAATAATTTTTGAGAATCTGTTTTCTCTTTCTTTATATTTCCGCATTCTCTTTCTCTCTTTTTTCTTTTCCATTTTTTTGGCCTTTTTTTTTTTTCATTTAAAAATACTTTTTCTGTGTCCTCTCTCTTTTGAAAGTTTAAATTGCACCAAAACCTTACTTTTTGTAAGCAAAGCCTTGCTTTAGTTTATTCTGGCTTCTTGCATATGGATTTCTTTCACCATCAAGTTTTGGAGGCTGGCTTATATTTCTTAAGCTCTAAATTTCATAGCTGGAGAATCCTAACGAAAATCTCGATCATTTCAGGTTTCTCAGAGGTTCCATCGTTTTCAAGGTGCTATTTAGTTATTTAATTTTTCAATTACAGTTTCCATTCAATATTATTCTGTGTTAGTTTCAGATGAACGGCAACATGGTTAGAAAACCGTGTATTTTACAGAGTGCTCCCCCCACTGTTTCAAGTCCCCACTGGCTCCACACATAGTTATCATGATATTATTGATTATATTCCCTGTGCTGTAATCTACATCTCTGTGGTTGTTCTGTAACTACCAATTTGTATGGCTTAGCTTAATCCCTTTACTTTTTTCACCCAGCCTCCCAACCCCCCTTCCCCTCTGACTCTTAGCAATATTTTTTTTAATGATGCATCTCCTCAGGCAAGGGAAACAAACAAACAAAAAATTAGCACATGGGACTGAACAAACTAAAATGTTTTTGCACAGCAAAGGAAACCATCAACAAAACCAAAGGACAACCTACTGAATGGGAGAACATATTCACCAATGATAATCTGCTATGAGGTTATTATCTAACATTAGTGAAGTACTCAGACAACTTACCACCAGAAGAACAAACAACCCCATTAAAAAATGGGCAGAAGACCCAACCAGACACTTGAAGATGCCTTTTAAAGCAATCTTACTGACCAGTACTAGGAACCAGGTGGAAGCCTATGGTTCTCACTAAAAGGTGTCTGTGCTTATGGAAAGGCAAAACAGCCCTAGCTGGTTTGGATTAGTAGATAGAGTGTCGGCCTGTGGACTGAAGGGTCCCAGGTTTGATTCCGGTCAAGGGCATATACCTGGGCTGTGGGCTTGATCCCAAGTGTGGAATGTGCAGGAGGCAGCCAATCAATGATTCTCTCTCATCAATGATGTTTCTATCTCTCCCTCTCTCTTCCTCTCTGAAATCAATAAAAATAAGTTTAAAAAAAAAGGAAAGAAAAGAAAGATGCAAAGCAGAGAGAGTGCAGAGCTTATGGGGTGAAAAAATTTCAGGCACATTTATAACTAGTCTACAGACTTTTACAAAAGGCATTCTTATATTGGGGTCTACCAAGGGATCCATGAGTAGATGTCAGGGTGTTGATGAACTTAGGGGAAAAATTACTTCTTTATATTTCCCATGCTTTAGTTGAAAATATTATAAATTACATTAATTATAAATATGGACAAAGAGCCATGGTTTTATGAACACTCTGTTACATATTGTACTGCAGTTTTTTGCAGATATCTCAAAATGCCTTTATCTTCTTCAGTATTTTGAAAGTGTGGTAAATATTAGATCCATCACTGGATCTCTTTCAAGCTTTAATGAAGGAGCACATATTTTACTTTAACAAGCAATTTTCAACCAGTGTGCTACAAGAACTTTTAAAACATGCAAAACCTGACTATTTAGTCAGGGACACCAACTTTTATTCTCTAGATTGTTAAATAAAAGAAAGACAATAGCCAAAACAACCATAGCCCTCTAATGTGAATGTGCTGTCTTGAACCACAAGTATATAGGTCATATAATAGAATTGCATCTTATTGGTCATATCACTTAGAAAGGTTGCATCTGATTAGTTTATTCTTGGTAGCAGAAATCCTTATATACAAGTATCCTATCTAATAAAAGAGTAATATGCAAATTAGCCATTACTCCATCACTCCATCACCAAGATGGCAGTGGCCACGGAGCTGGAGCCAGCAGGAGGCTTGGGTTGCCCCTGGCGATGGAGGAAGCCAAGCTTCCTGTTTGCCCTGGCTGGCACTGGGTTCCGCTCAAGGCTACAAAGTTTCAATTATAGAAGATAAATGAATCTCAGATACCTGCTGGGGAAAAAAAGAAAAGAAAAGAAAAAAAGGAGAGGCTGGGAGCTTGGGTCACCGGGGGCCATGGCCAGCCTGAAAACGGCCAACAGCCCCTCACCCAGCCTGGCCAGGCACTCCAGCAGGACCCCCCCAACCCTGAAGGGGCTGTGGCCAGCCTGAAAACGGCCCTCAGCCCTTCACCCAGGCTGCCCAGTCACCCCACTAGAAACCCCCACTCTGAAGGGGATGTGGCCAGCCTGAAAACAGCCCTCAGACCCTCACCCAGGCTGGCCAGGCACCCCAGTTGGACCCCCACACTGATCTGGGACACCCTTCAGGGCAAACCAGCTGGTCCCCACCCATGTACCAGGCCTCTATCCTATATAATAAAAGGGTAATATGCAAATTAACCCTAACAGCAGAATGACGGAATGACTGGTCACTATGACACACACTGACCACCAGGGGGCAGATGCTCAATGCAGGAGCTGTCCCCTGGTGGTCAGTATGCTCCCCCAGAGGGTGCTCTGCTCAGCCACAAGCCAGGCTGATGGCTGCCAGTACAGTGGTGGTGGCGGGAGCCTCTTCCGCCCCCTCAGCAGCACTAAGGATGTCCGACTGCAGCTTAGGTCTACTCCCCACTGGCAAGTGGACATCCTCCAAAGTCTCCTGTGCTGCCAGAGGGATGTCTGACTGCCAGCTTAGGTCCGTTCCCCAGGGGAGTGGGCCTAAGCCAGCAGGTGGACATCCCCTGAGGGGTCCCAGACTGCGAGAGGGCACAGGGCAGGCTGAGGGACCCCCCCGCCCTGAGTACACAAATTTTTGTGCACCAGGCCTCTAGTAGGTACATGATTCTTTAAAAAGTCACTTTGGAGTAAAAAGGGCAGCCAATTACTACTACTATTATTATTTTTGTAAATAAATTAAAATTAGCCCTAACTGGTTTGGCTCAGTGGATAGAGTGTTGGTCTGCAGACTGAAAGGTCCCAGGTTCAATTCTGGTCAAGGGCATGTACCTTGGTTGTGGGCACATCCCCAGTAGGAGATGTGCAGGAGGCAGTTGATCGATGTTTCTCTCTCATTAATGCTTCTAACTCTCTATCCCTCTCCCTTCCTCTCTGTAAAAAAAAACAACCAATAAAATATATAAAAAATAAAAAGTAAAATTATACCTATTATTTGTCAGATTGGCAGAAAAAATCTATTTTTTAGTGTGCCACACAGTTTTAGTAATTAGTTTATGGGTGCCATGAGATGATGAAAAAGGTTGAAAATCACTGCTTTAATGCAATCAAGCTGTAACTGTTTCAATATAATTGTTTTTTTTTTAATTATCCTATGCATATTATTAAATGCACTTAAAATCATTCTAAGAAGTCATCAGTTGGCTTTACCAGATTGTCCAATGAATCCACAGAACAAGAAAGGTTGACAATCTTGTTCTGGAGATTAAATTATTCTTCCAAACTAGATATGTATTGGTCCTTGATTTGAGGGAAAAGGAGGACTGTAGAAGAATCAGAGAGAGGGGAGTGTGGAGTATGTCTTGGGCCAAGCAGAGTTCCTGCTTGCTTCTGTTGAACCTGTGTCCAGAGCAAAACGTCTCACTAGCCCTCACAAAATGTAGAGAGAAAGGAAAAAGCCCATGTTAAGCAGCGGCATGTAGGGAAAATAACAAACAAACAAAACAGAACATGAAAAAGCCCCCTGAGAGTCCTATAGCGCAAAGGGTTTCTTACCATTTCTCCTTGATTTCTGTATATATTTTTAGATTCTAGAAGATACATATCCCCTTGTAAGCTACTTGGCATGAGCACTGAAGGCAATGCTGCTGTGCCATTGGCTGGGGCCTTTTATGGACTCTCAGTGCTCACAATATCCTGCCTGATCCTTTACTGATAGTGCAGCAGTAACAGAAAATTAGCTTGCTCTGAGGGTTAGTTAGTATTATCTGTGAGGGAAGTTGGTTTCCGTGCAAGTCCTATATCAGAAAGGGGGAGGGGTGTAAACTGATAGCCACTGTATGGGCTAAATGAAGCGAGAGTCTAATGAGATATGATGTTTCCCCAGAGTTTCTGTTAAGATGTTCTCATCAGAATAATACTGAGGAGAGGAGGCCTTGTCAGAAGAAAGCTATTGTTTGCTTCTGTGATACCTTCTGATTCTGCAAGGTGGTGGGAAGAAGAAAGGAAGGAAGGAGGAAAGTGGGCAGCAAATGTGGATAGTGAAGTGAAAGGAGACTGGGGGACAGGGACAGACTTTGTAGTCAAACTGAGCTAAGTTCAAATCCCAGCTCTTAACTTCCCTGGCTGTGTGATCGTGGGCATGTTGCTTAACTTTTCTGAGCTTCCCTTCTACATCTACAGAACAGACGCAATTATAGTATCAACTTATTGTGAGAACTGGATGGCATCTGATGCATGAGAACACATCCAGTGCCTGGAGCCAGGTAATAAGAACTTAATAGAGTATAGCTCCTGTGGAGGTAGTGCTGATACTAGGCTCATGTCAGCAGGTGGAAGAGACAAGCATATAAGCAGCTGCTGTCTTGCCCCATCTGCTGGGATTGCCTCTGTAATCAACCAGCCGATCCTGTTCCACTGGGAAGGGGGTGTTCCTCTACATTGGGCTGCCAGCAGCCTGGCTTCTTCCTTTACTCTTAATAATCTTGGTTGCTTTATTGAATAACTGGCATGTCTCAGTTTTTCCAACTAAAAAAATAAGGTCTTAATGATAGTTAATATCTGCCTATCTCACAAGCCAGATTACCCAGTGTGTATGTGAAGTCATGGTATTTCTCAAGTTCAAGATAGTGACTCCACTGCTCTTGTAATGAGGGTGTGAGCACTGAGGTAAATGTATATATAGATGCATATCTGTACCTGGGTTTGTGTTTTTTTTTCTTATGTAGTACTACCTAGTTAATGTTTTAAATTGGATAATCATTTAACTGATAAATAAGATAATTCATGTGAAATTCTTTGTAAACAGTGAAGCCTTATTACAAGCCAAGGCTTTTTTATTGTTGTTGTTGTTCGAAATAAAAATAATGTGTTCATGGGGAAATTGCCCCCCCCCCCCCCCACACACACCGGGAATCCTGTTATCCCACTAGAAGGGAAGTCCCTAGGAGGCAGGAGGCTCTGGGATCTCTGAGCTTCAACCCTGGCTGATCACTAAGGAACAGGAAGTTCCTGAATGATTTTGAATCTTATCTTTCTCTTCTGTGAGATAAGAATATCCTGGGCTTGACCCATGGTCAGGCTTTTAAATAATCATTCTTGGAGAATGATGCTAAAAAGTGGTTAATCAACCAGTATGGCAGGTGAACGTTTGCGTGGTCCTGCAAATACTCCTTGCTTCTTCTAATATTTGATGATATACATCTCATTTATAAAATGAAACCTTTTACCAATATTTTTCTTACTTACTAAGGACCTGTTAAAAATCCAGAAGCTGGAGACCCCATAATGGTCTCCAGGCTTCTGACTGCTAGGACTGGGCTGTTTAGGCCTGGACTAACTTGAAAATGAAGCCTGTTTGTCCTCTGGTTACCTGTGTGTCTACTTAAATCAACAAATACATATATTTTGCCCAGGTTATTATTTTCAAGCTCTAGTGTAAGCTGTTGTTCAGTTGTTAGAAGAGTTCAATAACAAAGAGCATAGCTCATCTACTCTTGGACTGAGACATTCATCTGGTTTGACTGTGGAGATAGAAACGTATAAGCTTGCCATAGGATTGTGTACCATATTAACTGGGTTAGGTCCTGGAAGGAAAACAAAGGGAATTAAGCAAGAATTCTTCCTGTAGGGGATACAATGATCAACCCTGGTCCAAAAGGTTGTTCGTATCTCATCGCAGCAGTGAGGAGAAACCAGCTGGCTACTGACTATGGTTTTCACCTGCCTGATCAGCACTGGCATCCAAAGTGGCAGCAGGTCATATGTACCCATTCCCACAGATGAGTCACCCAGTTCCAGTTTCGTGATGGCCATCACTAATACTACTGGGCTAGCTTGCATTGATGATTCCTGATGCAGAGCGATGGTGTGCCTGTTTCAAAAATAGCTCCAAGTGATAACTTACTGGCAGAGTAGCTCCTGAGAAATCACAAAGCAGAGTTCTTTACCAAAACGGTTGGCAATATCCAGGCTTGGTTCGAAAATGGTGCTTTGAGGGAGCCCCATTTCTTGTGCTTGGCCAAGCGTTCAGAGATGCTGAATTATAATTTGCTGCTTTTCAATCCAAGATTTGGCTATACATTTAGGTTAGTTTTTATTTTTTTTCAAAACTGGCAGAAGGTTGATGTCTAGCTTTTTTTAGTGCCCAGGTTTGATCATTTCCCTCTCGTTAGTGTGGAGAGAACTAAAGCCTTCTGTTCTGACCAAACAACCACAACCCAAATAGGCCAAGGTACTAGGAAAATACCAGGGCAAGTGAAATGAGGAGTGCCATTTAGAGCTGCCATGCTAAGGCATAGAGCTTAAAACCAATGCTGGAATATGCCTGAGAGATTTCTTAGAAGGCCTGATGGCACTTTTTATAAGGCTCTACAGTAGGGGCAGCTTCCTAGTACATTAAGTCAGAAAAAAAAGGTTATGCTCTTCTATTATTTCTGCCTCTGTATACCATTTTGGTAACAGTGTCTTAATGTTTCCCTGGGGGCCCATTCCTTCCTTGATTTCAGTCCCTGAGGTTTGAATGGGACTGACTGACTCTCTCCCTACCTGCCCCTAGCTTCATTCCTGACCAATCAGGGCTACTAGTTAGATCAGTTGTGATCTAACTTTGATCAAAGAGAGTCCCAGGAATTTTGCTAGAGATTTTAGAAAAGAGGGGCTGTCCTCCTTCTAGGGCAGATATAGGCGGCATGCAATCCTAACACTGTGGAGACTATCTTGGTCACCACATGGAGGGAGCTTGTCTGAGAATGAAGCCAACAGAGAGGAAAGCTGAGCTGAGAGATAGTGAGTGGTCTACTCCTGATCACACCATTTGAATCATGTCACATGAGGATCTATGTCCATCTTTACCGAAAGCCACAGGTGTTATTCATTGCTTTATTTCTTTTGCACAGACCATTTTGAGTTAGGTTTCCATTACTTACAATTGTAAGTGACCTGAATAGTATATCATCTTTTATAGAGCCCATGTATCAGTCAGCTGTTGCCACAATAATGCTGCATAACAAAATACTAAAAAAGCCAGAGGTTTCCAACAATAGCTATTACTTATGTATTTTTGTGAGTTAGTTGGATTGGGTTATTTTAAGCTGGTTTCAAATGATCTTGCTTTCAAGTTTCCCTTACCTCTTTGGACCAGTGATTTTTTGGGGACATATTGCTTTTTTCATGATGCTGTCAGGAATGCCATACAGCAATCCCAACCACATAAGCACAGTTCAAGCCTTTGTTTATGACATGTTCACTCACATCACATTGGCCAAAAGAACTTGGTCAAGTCCAACATCAAAGGGGTGGGAAAGGTACCTACCATGGAGATGGGGAGAGAGGAGTTAATATTTGGTAAACAATAACCTAATCTACCACAGTTGGAATTTAAATCAAAAGAAATAAAGGCTACTTATTATAAAATAGTTTTATTCTAAATATACAGGGCAATAAAGATAGCAATAAGCAGAATGTGAGGGCGATCTGGCTGTGACATCTGTCACCCCATTGATCGCCGGGGTTGATTCGGCTGATCTGGCTGGCTAGGCGGGTGTCCCCCTCCTCCCTCACCAATCCATGTGTGTCCCTCCCGAAGCTGAGCGCTAGGTCGAAGAGGACGACCTCCCCCCGCCCCCGCCCCAGGAGAGGACCGGTCTTCGGTCAAGGGTATACGAGTAGCTGTGCTCCCCTGCTAGAACCTCCAAACAAGCTCTCAAGATAGCAATAAGCAATGTGAAAAATTTTAAACAAGTTAATATAACAAATGACAACTAATTTTTTAGCAATGATAGCTGTGTATTCCTGAAAGTTTCAAGCTTCTGACTTGTTTCTAATATGAATGATGTCAAAATTAGTTTTGAAATAAGTAGAACATCATATGGGCACGTCCCTCTCACAAAGGAATTATTTCAGTCATGTATAGTACATATAACTATTAATTGATATAGGCATGCAATGAGAATTTAATTTTTAAATTCTGACATCATACAGTATGCAAACACTGTGAACATCACACAGTGTACAAATAAAGGAGAACAGCTGAATGCATAGTAATAATGGCTGTCACTTTTTTAAGTGTCTCTACTGTTTCAGATACTGTGCTAAATGAAGCCTAAGGATATTATAAAAATGTGTCCAAATTCCCAAATTTCGGTAAGGCCAGAGGAAGGAAATCAACCTGAGTCTGTTTTGTGTGAAAACTGGAGCCATTATTTCACTACATTATAGGAAGCTTATGTAGACAGAGAGGATGAGTTTGCAGCTGGCTAATGGCAGTCCTGCATCTTCAATTCTAGAAAATGCTACTGCATTGATTCAACAGAACCATTGCTGTGGTCCTGCTTAAAAACAGGAGGTTGGATTAAGTGAGGGAAGTTTGGTCAGAAAAGCCACTTGGCACAGAAGGAGGCACTTGGTACAATAGTGAAGAGTATGGAACATTGTGAGACTCACCTGGGGGCCATTTTCTGTCAGTTACAATGGGGAAGACAATTGCCCTGACCTACAGATTCATTGTGATGAGCTAATGCCACACTAGATGAAAAGATCTTTATATAACCTGTGGTTGAGGGAGCACAATTGTTATAAAGGTAAATTAAAAAAACAAACAACAAAAATACAAAGACAGACTATTTCTCAATTCTGATGATTCTATAGACCAGTCTAAATCAGAGGTTGAATCTGGTAATCTTGTGAAATCACTTTTTTTTCATTCACTCTGTCAAGGTCTATCTTTTATTTATTGATTTATATTAATTTTATGGGGGTGACATTGGTTAATAACAGTATGTAAGTTTCAGGTGTACAGTTTATAATACATCATCTGTATATTGTATTGTGTGATCACCACCCAAAGTCTAGTCTCCTTTCATCACCGTATATTTGACCCTCTTTACCCTCTTCACCCTCCCCCATACTCCTTCCCTCTGGTAACCACCATACTGTTTTCTTTGTCTGTGAGTTTGTTGCTTTCTATTTTATATCCTATACAGTGGGGCCTTGACTTGCGAGTTTAACTCGTTGCGTGACCGAGCTCGTAACTCAAATTACTCATATGTCAAATCAATTTTCACCATTACAATGAATTGAATGCTGGGCTGATGTTGTGGCGTTCACTGTGACGTTCACTGCGCCAACTAGCGGTGGGGTATCTGATGCTGGCTCGTAACCCGAATTTTAGCTCGCAACTCAAAGCAAAAAATCGGCTGAGAGATGGCTCATATCTCGAAAAACTTGTTAGTCGGGACACTCGTAAGTCAAGGCCCCACTGTATATGAATGAAATCATATGGTTCTTGTCCTATTCTGTCAGACTTATTTCACTTAGCATGATACTCTTAAGATTCATCCATGTCATTGCAAATGGCAGTATGACATCACTTTTGACCCTTAACTTTTAAAAAAAATAAATGCCTTTTTGTTTCAGAGAGGAATGAAGAGGGAAAGACAGATAGAAACATCAGTGATGAGAGAGAATTGTCTATTGGTTGCCTCCTGCATGCCTCCTATTGGGGATCAAGCCCAAAACATGGCCATGTGCCCTAACCAGGCGTGGAATAACCATTGAGGAGCGCTGACCAGACTGACCCTCAGCTTTTGAGGTTTTTTATATTTTGGTACTTTTCTAACCATTTGGAAAAAAAAAAAATTTAAGGAGACACTGTCTTTGGTTTTCTGTGAGTTTCAACAATTGGTATCCAAGCTGCCCAAATGCAGACCAAGTTCTTGAAAAAGCAGAAACATTGAGTTTCAAATTCTACTTGAATTCACACATCTAGATGCAAGGTTTTATAGTTAAAATCTTTGGATGGAAAGCAGGATATATATATATTTTTTTACCTTTACTTTGAATTGAGGTAATGTTGGACTGAAGGATGAATGTAAACTAGCTGGAAGCAGTAATATAGTCTACTCCTACTCAGGAAAGTGAAGTGTAAAAAATATCTTCTCAGAATTTGTCATGGCTCTGTTGTACTATATAACAGTTTATGAGTGATAATGTGGATGGTGGCCATGATAACATCTATACTACAGTTAATACATGAATATGATTCTGCTTATAAGGCACTTTTCAAACCAAGTAAGCACAACTTGAAAATAATTGCATGGGAGGGGTGATTCCAGACACGTGGAGGCACGATTCTTGATTCTAATTTGAGTGTGAAGACAATTAGATTTGAAGCTGGGCTGAGAAGGGGACAGAAATCTTGATATATTTTTATAAATCTCTTTCTCCTCTTCTATTTTTAGGATGGGAGGGTTCACTGCTGGGTGAAGAAACTGAGCAAACACACATGGTTGGGAAACAATAAAAAGCCCAGAAAACTGAGTCAGGCACCTCTCTCTGGCAAATCCTGAGCGAATACATGGGTGCCCTGAGTGGCAGCAAGGAGGTGATCTGTCAGAACACGAAATATGAGGAGTTCTGAAGTCATGGCTTTGCCCAGAGAATATTCTGCCTCCCACTTCTAAAGATTAACTCTGAGGACCCAGCCTGAGAGCTGAAAAATCCGCTCAAAAAGAGAGAAGGCGGTTCAGAACCTCAACTCTTTGGGGTTTCATAAGCAGTGACATGACTCAGCCATGCTGTTATTTTTGAGACTAGAGCAACTCATTTAACCCTTTGTTCTTTCCTTTTTCCTTTTTTCTTTTTGTTAGGTCAAATGACTAGTTTTCAAATTGTGAGCCTTGAAACTCTTGCAGTCCTTAAAGACCTCAGAAGGATCTCACGGGTCCCCACAGATGTGGCACACAAGTAGGACAAGAGAGAAGGATTCTGTTCCCTTCACCCCCTTTATTTAGAATTTTTTCACCTTTTGACTTTTTAAAAATATTTTTTTATTGATTTCATAGAGGAAGGGAGAGGGATATAGAAACATCAATGATGAGAGAGAATCATTGATCAGCTGCCTCCTGCACTCCCCACACTGGGGATCAAGCTCACAACCCCAGCATGTGCCTTGACTGGGAATTGAACTGTGACCTCCTGGTTCATAGGTCAATGCTCAATCACTGAGCCACACTGGCTGGGCTCACCTTTTGACTTTTGCTGTATGAAAAAAGATGCGTGAATACCAACTTCTGACTTAACCTTTTTGGAAGCCAGTGAACTATATGGCTTTGAAACTCCCCTGTAACCCCACCATCCCTGGTGATCTTGAACACCAGAACCAGGTTCAGAGTTTATTCATTCTCAGAAGAAAAAGTCCAGTGTAAGGAGTTTCTAGGGATAAAGGAACAAAAACTATGATCCCTGCCCTCAAGGATTTTATGGTCGAATGAAGAGAGAGACAGTCAAACCCATCATTGTGCTACAACAAGGCTCTTGATTAAATGGAGATCTATGCCAAGAAGAGAGAGAACATAGGGGGTGGATTACTCAAGTGTAGCTGAGAGACTGAGAGGCAACTTCAAAGGGAAGGAGGCCTCTGAGCTGGGACTTGGCAGCTCAAGGAAGAGTTGTACAGCAGGTGTGTATGATTTAAAAGTATAATTCAGATTTGTCATTCCTCTGCTTAACTATTCCCAAGTGCTTCCCACTGTACCTAGAATAAAACCCAAACCTTTAGTATGCTCACAAGGTCATTATGATGTGACCTTTGCCTTCCTCAGACACCTACTCCTCATCTCCCCAATGGTCATTATCCTCTCATCTCCATTCCTCAATACTCCATACTCCATGCTAATTCTCACCTGTGGCTTTTATTTTTGCTGCTCCCTCTGGCCTAAATACTTTTCCTTCAGAATCTTCCATAATGACTCCTCCTCATTGCTCTGGTTGGTGTCAGAATAATTTTTGTTTTTTTTTTCCAGAGCAGTAAGTCTAACATTAGGTTTAAAATATTCAGTAAACCATGTTGTAGACAGATGTGCTATCATCCAGGCTTTGTTGTCCCATATACATAGCACAGGCAGAGGAGGTTTGGCATAATTCTTAAGGGCCCTAGGATTGTCATCATGGTAAATGAGCATTGCCTTCCACCTAAAGTCTCCAGCTGCATTAGCCCCTATCAACACAGTCAGCCTGTCCTTTGAAGCCTTGGAGCCAGGCACTGATTTCTCTTCCCTAGGTGCAAAAGTCCTGAGTGCCATTTTCTTTCAATATAAGGCTGTTTCTACATTGGAAATGTATTGTTTAATGCCGTCAACTTCTTTCATTACCTTAGCTGGGTCTTCTAGAGAACTTGCTGCAGCTTCTACATCAGCACTTGCTTCACTTTGCACTTTTTCATTATGGGGATGAATCAATCTCTGTTAACTTCAAATGTTTCTTCTTTAGCTTCCTTACCTCTCTGCCTTCAAAGAATTGCAGAGCGTTAGGGCCTTTCCCTGGATGAGGCTCTGGTTTATGTGAATGTTGTGGCTGGTTAGATCTTCTATCCAGACCACTGAAACTGTCTCCATATCAGCAATAGGCTATTTCACTTTCTTTAAAAAAATGTTTTTATTGATTTCAGAGAGAGCAAGGGAAAGGGAGAGAGAGATAGAAACATCAATGATGAGAGAGTATCATCAATCAGTTGCCTGCTGCATGCCCCCTGTTGAGGACCAAGCCCAAAACCCAGGCATGTGCTCTGTCTGGGAATTGCGCTGTGACCTCCTAATTCATGGGTAGATGCTCAACCACAGAACCACACCAGCCAGGCTATTTCGCTATCTTATCATTCATGTGTTCACTGTAGTAGCACCTCTAATTTCCTTCAAGATTTTTTCTTTTGCGTTCACAACTTGTCTGTTTGACGCAAGAGGCCTAGTTTTTGGCCTATCTTGACTTTCAGTATACCTTCCTCATTAAGTGTAATCATTTCTAGCTTTTGATTTAAAGACACATGGGACTTTTTTTTTTTTTGTACTGGAACACTTAGAGGCCATTATAGGGTTAATTTGTGTAATTGCAGTATCCTTGTGTCCCAGGGGATAGAGGGGTCTAAGGAAAGGAGAGAGACTAGGGAAATGGCTGGTGCATAGAGCAGTCAACACACACACCATTTTAAAAATTAAGTTTGCCATGTTTTATGGGTGTGGTTATTGGTGCCCCAAAACAACAACAGTAGCAACATCAAAGGTAACTGATCACAGCTCATTCTAACAAATATAATAATACGGAAAAAGTTTAAATATCGTGAGAATTGCCAAAATGTGATATAGAGACACGAAAGTGGGTACATCTTGCTCAGTGCAAGATTGCCACAAACCTTTGACTTATAAAAAATGCAATATCTGCAAAGCACAATAAAATGAGATATGCCTATATTACCAAGATTATTATCGTAATAGGAAGTTTTATTGTGGAAACCCAGAGCCAAGAAGGATATTATTCTATTTTTCATAATTTCCACACTCCCAAGTGCATTCTTTTGTTCCAGTACCAACTTTGGGCATCTTTGGAATGTTTTTCCCTCATATCATCATCCTCATTTGTCAACAAGTTGCTGTACAGCGTTGCACTGTTGTCAGTTCCTGTTGATAGCCAGACCTGGTTTCGTATGTGCCCATCACAGAGGTGAACTATGGAGACTATCTCCCATTTCTTTTCTTCACTAGAGAGAATTCCAATCTGTCTTCCTATTAAGTGTGTAAAGCACTGCTAAAGGGAGTGAAATTATCCTCAGGCACTATGAAATATCCCAGGGCACGGGGAAGGTCTAAATGCACATTGGACAGGTATGGACTTAGGGCTTGACTCAAAGCCAGTAGTCAACCTGTTTTTATGTGAAGGTGCTGTTCTCCTTTAAGATGACCTTTGCAGCAAATGACAGCAAAGGTAAATCCTGTCCAAGGGAATTTAGACTATGAGAGATTCATAAGAGAGAATGTAGCCATAATGGGTAATTACACAGGCTGTGCAGTAGTAGGCAGATCCTTTCATGAGAATATTACTTTGTCTATAAAGACAGGAATGAGTGTTCACTGTGGTAACCTGGCAACCAAAGAGATCAAATGAAGATAAAACATGGGCTAGTTACAGTAGCAGGGGGTGTTGTATACTTAAGCATGCTTGGAAGGTTTTCCAGGCTTTCTCACCTTCTTTGGAGGTGCCCCAAAGCCACGGTTGAAGGGATAGGCCCACATGGACATGTTCATATCAGATGGCCGTCCTCTAATGGAAAACTTTAGTTGGACCAAATAGGAACTGTGATCCAAGCTGAGCCAATCATATTCTCTCTCATATTTGAACATACTAACTACAAACAGTGAGTATTAGATGCTGTGATGTGCCATCCAAAACCATGGGACCTTACCATTGTAGAGCACTGTGCCGGAAGCACCAGACATTTGATGCTCTTGACCTATAAGCACTCTTGACCAGTCAGTGACTTACAGGAGTTGGTATATAGACAACCCAGCCTTTTTGTGCCTTGTCTGGGGCAAATCTGCAGGGCGTGTTTCCCAACAAGATTAAGTTCTAGTTACCCACAGTGACAATTGGCTTAATACACATTTTATCGGTCGTCTTCTCTTTCCTGTCCTACTGCCCCATAGCCTTATCACTATTTCCTGGGATCACCTCTCAAATAAAATGCACTGTCTCAGAGTCTACTTCTGAGGAATTCTAAATGAAGACAGAAGCAGCCCCATGTTTCACATATGTGAAACTTCTCTACTGATACCCGTTTCCGTTTCTCCTACTGTGTTTGGTGTTCATTTTTGTTTCTTCTGATTTATTTCCTGTCGACAGTGAAGTGTGGGTGCATTTGAATACAAATATTTTGGGTTCCTTGGAGGCTGTAGGTTCTTAGTACCACACACAGGGACTCGGTTGTGCTTTTCCAGCTGATCTCTAGAGGTTGGTGGTTTTGTTGGCCACACACACACATTTTTGGAGAAGCACTGGGCAACCCTGCCTATGCACAAGACACATAAATGCATTCTTGAAAACCTGCAAGAATATTTGCTAAGACCTCAGCCAGAAACATTTCAGGGAGATTGGGAGTGAAGAACAGGAGCTTTTTGTGTCACAATTCATCTGTGGGCATGTTTGCAAAATTGTCTGCTATCTAGCTAAGCTTCTTCTCAAACAAATAATTGCTTCTCCACAGAGAGTGCGATAAACATTTTCCCACTGGAAATGTTTGCAGGTGAAACAAACAATCCTTGGAAGGGAATATTCAAACTTAGAGATTGTTTGCTGAATGTTTGGGAAGCATTTGCTATTGTAGGCAAATTCTGTCTCTGACCTGGATTGTTGATTCTTGTGAGCAAATAAGGGAGAAACAGAGTTT
This sequence comes from Myotis daubentonii, assembly GCF_963259705.1. Classification (NCBI taxonomy): domain Eukaryota; kingdom Metazoa; phylum Chordata; class Mammalia; order Chiroptera; family Vespertilionidae; genus Myotis; species Myotis daubentonii. The sequence goes on along the minus strand of NC_081847.1, from coordinate 28,404,223 downwards.
TTTTATACTAAATTAAAGACACGAAAGGGGAGATAGGTAGTCAACTGAGTATTGCACACATTTAATGGATTTCTTCAAAATTAATTACTTAATTCTGGGGTGAAATGTTTTTTGGTGTGTTTTTATGTTTGTTTGTTTTTAATAAATGCCGTATTTGCAGGTTGTTGTGAAAACTCCTGATTTTTTCTATGATTACATAGTGGGATTTACTAATGAAAAGTGTTTTCATTTGACAATAAAATATACTTAATTCTTAAGATAGGAGTGAAAAATCTTAAAGTACATTATGGCCTGTTCTTTGTTTAAAATCCAGTCCGGTGAGAACCCTATGGGTCATCACTGCCTAGGCTAAATGCATTAATCAGAAATTGGGGCCTATTCCTCAAGACACATCACTGTCATCTGTCGTAGTAAAAATATAAACCAATGATGACTATGTTATGGATGGCGCCCTCTATGTTTGTGCAGATCATAACTTGCGCAATCATACACAGTGGCCCTGTGGGGGATATTGCCAGGATTAATCAAATCACTGGTAGAGCTGATATTTTAAAAATAGCCATGATCATAACACTGTCTATTGATAGGAAGTTTTCATTGGGAGAGTTAGATTTCTCCGCTGATCCAGGCTATAGGTAACTTCATTCCATTTGGGGGAAGAGGGTACTAATGATTTGAAGTGAATTGCTCACACTTTTTCCATATTCAAATATTGACATGTATAAAAACTACTGTGGTGAAGCCAAGGGTTATTGGGGGCTGGGGTAGGGTCGTCTTTGTCAGTGCCCCTGCAGAAGCCTTGGGTGGCGCTGGCCAGCATCTGTATTAATATTATATAAACTATAGTGTTGGCAGCAGGATGGGAAGCCTCCAGGAAGACAGACTCTGCTAACCATTTCTTTTTTCCTTTTACCCAAAGCTGAGCTGTAGGTAAATGTGTGGATCTGAATGTGGAGCCTGGTTTAATTGGGCAGAACTTTCAGGAAGCCAAGTAACAAATGACAACTTAATTAAACATAATTAAAACATTTTAGACTTCTTGAGGCCTCTTTCAACAAGGCTATGTTTGCAGCCTGGGGAGGGAGGGGGCATAAGGAAAAGAGAGGCAAGGTGCTTTCATTTTCCTTTCTCTTACTTTTTGGTCTTGGCTCTTTTTTTCTCTTCACTATTAGAAATGCAGCTGGATCCTATTTATAATCCATTTTCACATTTGTTTGAATTAAAATCCCAGATTGTTGTGCTTTCAAGGTTGAATGTGCACGGCAGCCAACATTTATCCAACCATTTCAGGAGTTACTGGGTAACTGGGCTCCGGGAAGGGAAACTACGCCACGCGTTGGAGCCACAGGGAGGAGAGAGAGAAAACAGACCCAAACCCAAAGCCTCTGACATCACTGTTGTTTGGAGAGAGATTGTTCTGCTCAGAACATGTGCTGCCTACTTAAGACTCTAATTATTCTAAATTACTTAAATTGGCCCTAATACCTGTGTTTTATTATTTGATATTAAGGAACAAACCATTTTAAAAAGAAATTCATAATGCAATCAAAATATTGGCAACAAAGTCTCTCCGTAGGAAGCTTGGGCTTGGAAATACCTATGCTCGCTACTCTGCCACCTGAATTCTAATCTGAGAGCTGCCGTGTGCTCTCCCCAAGTCTTTTCCAGTATCCTGTTTATGTCTAAATCCAATAGTCCAGCCATGCCAGCTTGTTACCACATGGAAAACTCCATTGCTCAGAGAGAGTCATGAATCCCTATATTCTTTATGCTTTAAGATCCACCATGACATCTCAAAGTAATTGCCAGGTAAACCTACCAGATGGTTTTTGCGGGGGATAAGGAATCGACTAATAATTTCCATTAGCATAATATTGTTATTATAAAGATTTTACGACCTCATTGATGTGGTGTCCTGTCCTGGTGGAAAGTATATGAGCCAGAAATAAAATAATACTTATGGGTACTCGTGAGGCCATTTTAGAATAGTACTAAAGCGGTTATAAAGATCTCAGGTCTCTTCAGCTCCAAATGGAAATCTTTTTCTTTTTTTAATGTTTTTATTGATTTTTAGAGAGAGAGGAAATGAGAAGGATAGAGAGATAAAAACACCAATGAAAGAGAAGCATCATCTATTGGCTACCCCTTGCTAGCCCTCTACTGGGGATCAAGCCCAAAACCAAAGCACCTGGCCTGACTGGGAATTGAACTGGCAACCTCTTGGTTCATGAGTATATGCTCAACCACTGAGCCTCACTGGCTGGGCCAAATAGAAGTCTTCTTATTTGAGCTGAGCTAAGTGATTTGGAAAGGGGCATGGTAGATGCAAGGCTGACTGAAGTGGCAGAGAGTTTATGTCCAGTCCCAGCTCTGCTGCTACATTTCAAGTTAGAGTCAGGCCTCTAATCTGGTTTCAAACTGCCTGGTTTCAGTTATGGCTTACTTTTTTCACTGGCTGGAGGACCTTGGGCACGTTACTGAAGTTCTCTGTGCTCCAGTTTTTTTCATCTGCAAAATTAATGCAACAATGGTACCCGAATCAATAAGGGATGAGATAACCCTCACAGAAGTGCTTAGAACAATGCCAGAGACATAGTAAACAGCGAATATTATCAATTATTCTTTTTATTATTAGGCTTACAGGGTTTTCAGCAAGTCATCTGACTGTGCTGGACCTTAGTTTCCTTAACGGTCAAATGAAAGAGGTTGACCTTACTCTGGAATTCTGTGACTCTATTAGTTAGAATCCTGATATACTAAAAGACCACTTTATTATTTCATGTATTTTTTATTGTTGATAGTATTACAGATATCTCCCATTTCCCCCTCCCCCTTCCTCCCTTACCCCTTCCCTATGTCTTCACTACCCCACTGCCCATTTTATTTTGAATTTTGAGTGTGAATTTTGTTCTTGGAGACCTATCACCAGACTTTGGGGATGAGGTGTACTGTACAACAGGTGTTAACTATTAGAACAGGAGTTGAGAAGAAAGGGCAGTGAGAAGAAGAGGCTCCTCTGGGGATCGTGGGGTCTTTGCCTCGTACGAACCCGCATGGGAGGTTGCTAGGTCTCCCCTGTCTGGGGGTCATGGAGAGGAGGGAAAAGCTGATTAGTTCTCACAGGAGATTAAAAATGGATTGTGTAGGTTGGTTATCTTTATTAATTTTTTAAAAATGTTATTTTTTAATTACAGGTTACATATAACATTATATTAGTTTCAGGTGTACATAGTAATTAAACATTTATATAACTTATGAGTTAATCACCCCAATAAGCTAGCACCCACCTGGACCATACATAGTTATTACAATATTATTGACTGTATTCCCTACGCTGTACTTCACCTCTTCGTGACTATGTTTATGACTGGCAATTTGTACTACTTGATCCATTCGCCTCTTTCACTCACCCCTCCAACCTACCTCCCATCTGACAGCTCTTTTTTTTATCCCTTTAGTCATCAGATAAAAGAATGTATTTTTCTCCTCTGACAGGAAGCAGTAGCATGCATGCATTTAGCTCAGGGGTGGGCAAACTTTTTGACTCGAGGGCCACAATGGGTTCTTAAACTGGACCGGAGGGCCGGAACAAAAGCATGGATGGAGTGTTTGTGTGAACTAATATAAATTCAAAGTAAACATCATTACGTAAAAGGGTACGGTCTTTTTTTTCAATAGTTTTTTTTTTTTAATATATTTTATTGATTTTTTTTACAGAGAGGAAGGGAGAGGGATAGAGAGTTAGAAACATCAATGAGAGAGAAACATCGATCAGCTGCCTCCTGCACCCCCCCCACTGGGGATGTACCCGCAACCAAGGTACATGCCCTTGACCAGAATCGAACCTGGGACCTTTGAGTCCGCAGGCCGACGCTCTATCCACTGAACCAAACTGGCCAGGGCTCAATAGTTTTATTCATTTCAAACGGGCCGGATCCGGCCTGCGGGCCATAGTTTGCCCATGGCTGATTGTCTACAGAAAAGGGAGGGTTTTTTGGAAACACAGAGAAATGAATCAGATGGCTGCTACTCCTGAGCTGGATAACTGACTTCTGAGCCCTGCCAGTTACCTTTGTCTTGTAGTACAAGTAACATATGCCCCTTGTTTTTACAAGGGTTATTTTGGTTTCTAGTTGTCTGACCATAATCAATCAATGTAGTTGGTTATACTCTGGGGAGACAATTGAACAATTCATTAGGCATTGACTCTTTTGCTCTCTACCAACAGAGCAATTGTTCTTTTTCCCATTAAGGAAGAGAAAGTGCCCTTTGGCCTTCAATACACAGGTTCTCTGCCTTGTTATCTGTGGTTAACCCTGGTGAAGGGCACGAATGCTCTTGTGCTTTGCTGTAGGGTGTCCATTTGAGGAAAACGTTGAACTTTGAACCTTTATGCTGGTGGGATGGATGGAGCCAAACTCCTTTTGCAACAGTCTCTCATTTTGAGGCAAAGACATAGTTGATATTACTGTTCTCTGTGGAACACATCCTTCTCTTGCCCTGTGGCTTAAGAACTTCCCTCCATAAACCCAAATTTCCAGGGAAAAATACATGAGTAAATGAAGGCAAGGCTCATTACAGTTTCTTCTAAGCTTATGGCCTGCTTTGCTTAAAGGGCAATGCTGATTTTTAAAAATTTTATTTATAAGCCATGTGTAATTAATGTGGATAACTTATATATCTTTTAACCAGCTGACTTAGTTTAGATAACTTTTCTGTCTTTAGCTACAAGTGCAGGACTCAAGAATCTCTTATTTTGAGTCACCATCAGCATTTGAGTATTTGCAGTTTAGGGCAGGAGGTTTCATTTGGGTTAAATACTTAGCTCCATGATATGGAGCAATTCATTTCCTAATCAAACAAGTTAAAAACAGAAGAGAAAATGAAGGTAAATTCCTCAATGGACCAAGATAAGCTGGCTGGGTAAGTGGCAAGATAATTAGTCAGTCTTAAGCCAGCTCTGACTCTTCCAGGTTTTATCTTTGTGGCACTTGGTGATGGACTCTCTGATTCTGAAGCTGAGAGATTTCCATGTTTTTCTCCCACCTGGGACATTTCAGTAACCAGGTCAGAGGTAGCTATAAATGCCCCTCACCAACCAAATAATCTTCTCATTGTGTACATGCCCGTGGGTATGTTGTGAGGCAGGGCAAGATGTGTAGAAATGATGGCCTTCAAGATAAGCAGATCGGGCTTCTCTTTGTGAGAAAACACTAATAACATGAAGGGGTTCTTACTGAAATGCTTATTGGGAAGCAGACTTAACACTGATGCTCCCCACTATGTTTGGCATGACAGATAAACAGCATTTATTACATTCTTTTGTAATTTTTTATACTTGTTCTTAATTTTAAAAAGAAAAGCAATTATAACAAAATTCAGATATCAGTTACCACATTACAAGCTAACAGTAGATGTATGTATATATACAAACATATATATGTAATGTCTATGTCTACACATTATATATATATATATATATATATATATATATATATATATATGATGCTATATAAACTGACATAACATCCAGTACTGATTAAAATTTGCCTACAGAAGCTATGGTCTCCTATACTTTGAGAAAGTCTATCTTGGCAGTTGAAATATCAAAAGCCTCAATTCCCATACATTTAAGACTTTATACTAATGAAATAGTAAATAATTGGCAGAAACAAAATTTACCATTATATTTATTTAATACTTCTTTTACATATCCAGCATATATTTATTGAGCATCCACTATGTTCATGGAGTGATCTTTATATACAGAGGCCCCACTCTCAGAAGGTATCATGTTTATAGGAAGGAAAAATTCAAATTAGAAACTATGAAAATACTAAATAAAAATCAGTTGGTTTATTACATTATATACTATATATGAAAAATATTGCCATTTAAAATAATTTTATATATAAATTAAAAATATATTCATGATTTTCTAGTGACTTATACAAAATGTTTGCATATTATGACTAATTGTAAAATTAGTATGTCTGCTAATATGTTTACTATTATGTTGATTCCAGGGTTTGGTTTAGAGAAAATATAAGATGACCATGGAATCTTTTGTGGTGCCAGAAAGTTAGGAAGTACTGAAAAAAAATGCTGGAACCATGTCAAAAAGACACAGGATCTACCTTTTGGCCAAATCTGGGACTAATTTGAACCAAAACATGATAATATTTAATTATAATCCATTGAACAAAAGAAATATCCATGTATACTTGAATAATAAAATAAAAGGGGAGAAGGGACAGCTCTTTTCTTACCATAGAATTCCAATCAATAACTATAGAAGGAAAATAGAAAATCACCACTCAGCAATTGCAATAATAATTATTACAGGCAAGAATCATTGATGTATGCTAAAGTTAGGGGCAACAATCTGACAAGAAAGAAAATATTTGCATACTCAACCTATCTCCCCACAAGATGTTAGTTACAAAGGGAAACATAATAACTTCACAATGGGAAAATCTAGAGAACACCATAGTAACCAAATGATCAAGCTCAACGTTCCAGTTATAAGACATCTCAACCCATGTACCTCTGGATACAATGAACTGAAAAGGACTCAATACCACTTGTGTGGTAGTCTTGCCAAAAATGCATAACATCAATCTCATCATGAGAGAACATCCCGTAAATACACATTGAGAGACATTCCATGAAATAACTGCCTTTGAAAAAGTCAATGTCATGAAAGATGGAGGAATGACATGATAAATAAATGCAATGTAGGATCCTGGATAGAAAAAGGACCTGAGTGGGAAAATTGGTGAAATTTGAATAAATTATGTAGATTGGTTAACAATAGTAACAATACTACTTTCCTCATTTTGATAATCTATAGTAATAAAAGCATAATATGCTAATTAGACTGGATGTCCTTCCAGATGAAGCCAGGGCTGCGAGGAAAGCCCGGATCCTGGGTGCCAGAGGGAAGTCTGGGTCCCTGGTGCCAGAGGGAAGCCAGTGCCAGCAGCCAGGGGAAGGAAGGCCTACTCTTGCATGAATTTCGTGCATCGGGCCTCTAGTTATATAATATGAGGTAAGTTGTTAAGATTTGGGAAAGCTGCATGATAGGTTTATAAGAACTATGCTACTTTTGTAACTGTTTAAGAGCCTAAAATTATTTCAAAATAGTAAGCTGAAAACCACTCCTAAATTAATCAGACTCTCAGAAGTTGGATTCTTAGAATAGGGTTAAAAAATTCAAGAAAAAAATTATTGAAGGGAAAGAATAATATAAAACCATTAAGACTGCATTGATGGTATTTTTAAAAGATAGATAAATTAAACAACCTTTCAAATCACAAGAGAAAATAACTGATATATTTAAGTGAAAATGGGTGGAGGATGAGAGAGCAAGAGAAAAGACTAGAACACAAAGTTCTCAAGTTGAAAAGGGATTAAAAATAGGTGTAAGTGTGACCAATTTGAAGGATTTATCTTGAAAGGCACAGTTCAGCTGGGCTGAAGAAATTGGCTTCTGTATTTTCCAAAATGCTGTCTTGTCATCTCTCTTATTGAAGTGGACATAAAGCTAAATGTTTGATAAAATTCTCAAACAGCTTCTGGGTCCCCGCAAACACATGCTATTTTGAAGATGTCAGAGTTTGGCCTTCATGCATGGCAGTCAGCTATGAATGTTCACCTTTAACTCAGGGGCTGTAATTAGATCACAAAGTTCATTTTTATTGTCTAAATTTCTTTCATTCCTCTGTTGCGGCTCAATTGTGTGGGTAAAACAGGTTTTTACCACACTTTGCAAGTTCATCACTTTTAATTCTGTTCCTACCACGCTAGATTAAATTTAAGGGTCACTCAAGTCAGAAGTCACTGGCCTTTGCCCTCTTAATGGTTCTCACCATTAATACTTGACCCTAAAAGCTATGTATACAATAAACCATATTTATAGGTTTGGAGGGAAGGGAAAGGCAGAAACACAGTGATTATTTATTTTGCCATGCTCTTCAGAGATCAGGAATGTTCACACAGTCTTACACTTCGGTTGATGAACTTGGACTGGCTGCTTTTTACAGTGTCAGAGCAGAATGTGAGGAGGGAATTACATTTGAGGGTAACACCCAAAATGACACCCTAGCCTGTCTCAATCCCTCAGGAATTGCTGGTGCTTATCTCCATTATGCTCTCACTTGAGATCTCTCTTTCTGGCTTTTCTTTTCTTTGCATATGAAAGTAAGAAAATAAGGGGCATATATCACATTTAGGATTATCCCAGAAAGAACAAACTAGTCAAACAGTTTCTTTCCCAAGATTAAAATTGTGAAAAATCAGAGAAAATTCTTTAGGAATTCCATGAAATGTCTGCTCCGTCATTATTCTGTCTGATGAAAGAGGAGAAAATGAGAAGTCTTTATGAATTAAAATCTCCAGCATCCTGTTACCATAAACTTTGGATGTTTTTCTCCTCTCAGTAGTTTCTATTAGTGTTCTCTTTCTTAAAATTTGGGCAAAACGAGTTGATTTTGTTTTCTTCCTTTGCTTTCTTTTCTTTACTTCTGAACATATGTAGTTTTCAGGACATTTTGTAATGTGCATGATCGATTAAAGGCTGTTCACTTTTTTCTTGGTGAACACAGCACCTGGGTTGGGCAAGGGGATTCATTTCATGGGAACAGAAACTTTCAGGGCATCTGGGCTGCCCATCAATTCTTAGATTTACAGAAAACTTGGCTTTCAATGGCCCATGTGTGTGCACACATGTAGTCATGAAATAATGCATTAGTAAGAGTTGCTTAAAAATGCACGTGCAAATATTGCAAAAGAGGACAAAATCCATTATTAATTCATGCACTGGAGCATTCTAGCTCCCAACCATTATAACTTTTGGGGAGTGACTAGACAAAATCTTTTCTTTAGCCTGGAATAATTATTTTGGCACTATACGAGCTATCCGAAAGAATGTATGGTGATTAAGGCAAAGAATTTCTCTTGGTCACAGATTGATGAAGAGTCCTGGGCTTATAAAATACTCTATTTCCTCCATTAATTGTGTCCGTGTGGAGTTGTAACCAGGTAGCTGAAACAAATAAAACTTAAGTAATATTGTTTCCTTTAAAAATATTTCACTTAATTTGTGGAAGAGATTTGAACTCATTAAACATGCACAGCCTCCAGTGCACCCCCAGAGAGTTCCTCCACCCCCTTCCCCAGCTCTGCCCTCCCTCTGAAACATTCCAGCCATGCCTATAGCAACACCATCACGGCTTCCCAGTGAGGGAGGCTCCTGGAGCTACCCTCTAATTTGGGAGTGTAGGTGGGAAGGAAAGCAGAGAGTACAAAGTTAGCCTGGGGGCCTGCAAACCTCCCTTCTTTTACCTGGATTCTTACCATAGTGTATGCGATCATTTTCATCTTTATATGCCTCTGAATCCTTTTGGCGAAAATTCCTAATGCTTTGAGGAGGATTCTTTGTATGAAAGGATGCGTTGGTTTTATGAGAGGGTATATTTTCCCTGCACCCTAAAGCAGGCAACCAGTGGATCCGCACCGAAAAGCTTCAGAGCAAGTAGAAAAACAACTGGAGAGAGTGAGGAGCATATGTGTTTGCGTGTGAGTGGAGGGCTTGGACATTGCCTTGCGCTGGTGTATTGCCTCTGTTTACTCCCTAGAGGGGAAAACAGGCCAGAGTTAACAGAGAGAAGCCAATCCCCTCACATCACTTACACATAAAGCAAAGCTTTCTATCTACTTCTTTCTTTTTCCTTCCCATTTGGTGAGAGAAGCCACAGACATAAATAATGACCGTTTCCCTTATTGTGGATACAAAACAAACTGTGGGTTGATTCAGTACTTGGACTAGATTTAGTAAATTATTTTCTCACATTGTTGTCTACATGGTACAGCCAAACGAAGTCAAGAGATGTGCAATTACTTAGGGCCTTTGGGCAGCGTTACCTAGACAAAACAAGCTAATAAACCTAAAAATGAGTGGAATTACCTTCGGGCCTTATAAATTCCAGTTGCAGATTATTGAAGAATATATTTCTTAAGTATCAATATGCATATTTGCGGCCCCTCAAGATATCAGCCTAGTGATGGATTAATTCGTCTTTTCCTTTCATTATATGGTGGCTATGTGAGATCATTCCCCATTTATTCTTCTTGCCTCGAGGTCAATATTAAGATTTTTGTCCCCAAACACCTTCTGCAAGAGTCAGGGCTTTGAGTTTAATGAGTCAGGCTTTTCCTGTTAGGGTGAGTGAGATTTTACTATTTTCATCTGTCACCACTAGAAAGTGTAAAGTTATGATACGCTCCTTCAGGTTTAGCTCTTCAAATTTAAGGATGCATGGAACATAAGAAAGGGTATTAATTTTCAATGTAATTCATTTCTAATTTTTTAAAATATTTCTCTGTCTCTTTTTGTCTGTCTGCTGTCTCTCTCTTCCTCCAATGTAATATACTGTGAGAGAAGAACACAGTCAAGAATGTATTTTACACATTGCATACTGAATGAATGTGTTTTTAGGGCATAATTTTCCCTCTTCACAGTACAATTATAATTTAAATGTGCAGAGAACAAGCAAGTAGACCATGTGACATAAGTCAAGATTTCATTTATTAGTGAAGAGCTGAACTTCTCAAGTATCTCAGCTATATATATGACTGGGGTAAGGAAATTACCAAATTATGAATGAATTGTTTTATTTCAAAATGAATTCTTGAAAAAATTATTCACCATTAATTCTTCTTAAAATTTTTATTGTGATAAAATATACATAATATTAAATTTACCAATTTAACCATTTTAAGTGCATACTTTAGTAGCCTTAAAGCACATTCATTTTTAGAACTTTTTTTATTTCCAAATGGAAACTCTGTACCCATTGAAAAATAACTCCCTATACCTCATTTCCTCCCACCCCCGCAACCAGCATTCTATTTTTCTTTTTATGAATTTTCCTCATTATAGATACCTTATATAAGTGCGATCATATAATAACTGTCCTTTTATGTCTGGCTTATTTCACTTATTGTAATATTTTCAGGGTTAATCCATGTTGTACCATGTATTGGAACTTCATTTCTTTCTGTAACTAAATATATTCCATTGCTTATATATATTCAAAACATTTTAATCCATTTATCTATTGATGCCATTTGGGGTGTTTTTTTCCTTTTGGCTATTGTAAATAATGCTGATATGAACACCAATGTACATGTATCTGTTTGAGTCCCTACTTTGAATTCTTTTGGGTATATACCTAAAAGTGAAATTGCTGTATCATGTGCTAATTCTGCGTAATTCTTTGCGGAATCACCAAACTGGTTTCCACAGCAGCTACACCAATTTACATTTCCACCAGCAGCGCACAGCGCTCCAGTTTCTCCACATCCTTGCCAACACATTGTTTTCTGTTCATGTTTTTATAATAGCAGAGCTAGTGGGTGTGAAATGGCATTTCATTATAGTTTTGATTTGTGTTTCCCCAATGACAAGAGATGTTGAGTATCTTTTCATGTGCTCATTGACCATTTGAATATCATCTTTGGAAAAATGTTATTCAGATCCTTTGCCCATTTTTGAATTGGGTGGTTTGTTTGTTCATTTGCTGTTTGAGGTATAGGAGATCTTTTTTTCCCCCTCTAATATATATTTTTTTAATTTCAGAGAGGAAAGGAAGGAAGAAGGAGAGAGATAGAAACATCAATGATGGGAGAGAATCACTGATCAGCTGCCTCCTGCAGGCCCCACTCTGGAGATCAAGCCCACGCCTGGGCATGTGCCCTAACTGGGAATCGAACTGTGACCTCCTAGGTCAGTGATGGCGAACCTTTTGAGCTCGGTGTGTCAGCATTTTGAAAAACCCTAACTTAACTCTGGTGCCGTGTCACATATAGAAATTTTTTGATATTTGCAACCATAGTAAAACAAAGACTTATATTCTTGATATTTATTTTATATATTTCAATGCCATTTAACAAAGAAAAATCAACCAAAAAAGTGAGTTCACGTGTCATAGGTTCTCCATCACTGTCCTAGATCATAGGCTGATGCTCAACCACTGAGTCACACCCGCCAGGCCAGGAGTTCTTTATACGTATATCCTGACCATTTTCTTTTTAGTCAGAAGTTTTCATGTTGCATCTAAATGAATTTCCTTAAAGAAATAATTTGCCATGTTATTAGATTATTTATATATGTTCATACATACATGCATGTAAATATTTTGTTTATTTTAATACATGCATAAAGTATACATACACATGTATACTTATACACATACATATATACATAAATATGTATAATTACAAAAATGTGTGCAGTTTTAAGCTTGAATAATTGCAAACTTAACTAAAATAACATTTGGGTATTTAATTATTTAAATTTTTAATACTTGTTTATTTTTATGACTTTTAGAACATTAATTTAAAAAAAATTTGTTTCATTTTACCATCCTCAATTAGGGGGACTAACACAAAAGTACATAAACAACAAAAAGAAAAATGCCCTTTTGTTGGGTTATTTTATTCTTGTTCATTTCCAGTATGTTCCAAACTGAAAAGCGCAGTCATTTGTATTAACATTAATGCGACTGGAACTCTGTAGTTGATCTCTTAATCTCTGGAAGAGCCTGCCTGGGTTGGAATGACACTGCCACTTACTGGCTATGTGTGATTTTGGCTTGTTTCACCTCTCTAAACCTGACCTTCCTTATCTGAAAATGAGGATAATAATAGATAATAGTAGGCTATTGTGAGGATTCAGTGAATAACCTAGTTAAGTGATCTGTGTAGTTCTTAGCTCCTAAGAAGAACCCAGTTGGTGTTGAAGAATGATCTGATTCGCTAAGGAAGTTCACAACCCTCAGGGATAATTTCCTAGACTTGAAGATGAAAGGCATAGCTTGGATTTTACCAGTGGATTCCTGGGTGATCATCAGACTCCTCAGAGGTCAGGAAAAGGGTAAGCAATTTCCATAGTTTGAGAATCCTTGAACATTTAAAAGAATGAAGTAATGCCAATTTAGGGTCATAGAAGTTACGGGATGTATAAATATTTGTTTTTAACGAATTAACATATACATGGACACACACACACAATGGCTATATGACTTCGTTTAGTGGTTAGTTCAAAGTCTACATTTACAGGCTTTTCTGAAGGGTAAGCCTAGGCCAAGGGCCCTACTGAAAACTTCTCTTGCCTACTACCACCATCCCATGGTAATCTCTGGTAATCATACGAAAATAAAAGATCATGGGAGCTGAAGACTCAAAGAAACATGAATATTGTGGAGTTCAGTGGATTTTACACTCTGATAGCAAATTAGAAAACAGATGAAGGTGGAGATTTAATGGTTCAGATAAGGGGGGTTGTAGAAACTGCTCGCTGCATGTGCCTCATCTATAGGAGGCTTCATAGAACAAGTGTAGAAACCATTGATTTAGTCTGATTTTATTTCATAGATGTCCTTCTCCATCTCACACTGAAATGGAGACGGGAAAGGAGTAGTGCGAAAATGTAGAAACTGCAAATTAATGACAATCTATAACATGTGACCCTATAGAATAAATTGAAATTAACATTAAAAACCTAATCATGGAGAGTGACAGTTCTATTGTCTTATGTAAATTAATTTTAAAACGTGTTGGAAGTCAAATATGTCTGAGATACACAAATAGGTCTACATTACACAATTATTTTAAATAATTTTAAATTGTTCTTTTCCATTTCCTTCTTCTTATCCTCTTAGTCCTTCTCTCTCTCTTCTTTCTTCTTTTCCCCTTTCTCCTCTTTCTTTAGATATCCTTTTACAAACTACACATGTTGGGTCAGATTTTATTATCCTTAGCTAAAAGTGGTTGTAAGAATAAAGAGCAAATACACTTATCTTCATGCTATGTAACAGCATATATATATATACACACATATCCCATTTTAAGAAATTCTGCAGATGGGGTTATTATACCAGTGAAAAACTGCACAGGTTATGCTCTCCTTAAGGATTCATTCATTTTTTGTATGATGAATGGATGTGAGAAGTCATCATTAGAGAACATAATAATCTCTGATGATGTATTTATGACATGAACGATGTCATGTGATGAAGTGTTTACAACATGTAATGAGGTTGTGTAACAATCTTTTTACAGCCTGTAATTAGATTGACTAATTCCTTATAAAAATACTCAACGATATGCTCTCTCTGTGCACGTGCCTGATATCACAGCAGTTTAGTAACTGACACCTCTAAACTGCAGAATCGGGCAGCTTGGATGACTCAATACTCTGTTTCCTATCCAAGGCATATGAAAGATCCCGGGTGTTTAGTTAGTACACTCCATGAATTGCCGCTTATTGGAGGTGACTGAGATAACTACTATAATGCATACGTGTCAAATATCCTTAAGGGTTGGAGAACTTGTGAGGCAGCTTTACACCTGAAATAACCTTTCTTAATATATCCTTTTTTTGTTGCCAAGGGAGAAGTATGCACACCTGCTCTCTGACATCCAGGGCAATGTTTGTACCTGACACTCCACTTCTGTCCTTTAATTATCTAAAATTTATTCCTTACCTTATTTCAGTAATTAGTGAAGAATATGACTCAAATGAGGCCCCCCAAATGTTAAATATAAAACTGAAAGCACCTTCCATATGAAATCATGAAAAATCTATATTATATGTGACTACAGAGATGAATTAGGCAGCTGGGGAGAAGGAGCTGTTAAGAGGCTAAGAGGTTGAGGTGCAGAACCTGGAATGAGATTCCAAACCTCTTCCCAGGAAATGAGTTTCAAGATATAAGTAAAAAAAATGCTGAATCCATTCTGCAGTTGAGTGAGAATATGAAGAAAAAATATGGAAGTAGGATGATGAATAAAGAGAAATATGATGTAGGTGTATCATCTACTGAACTTTTAGCAGAATATGAATGAGTGCTTGAAAGGGGTTCTAACTTGAGGAAAATGAATGACTTCTTAGTCTAGGAGAAATACTAGTCTACGTGTTGAACAGAGGCAAAGCAGGTTTGTGATACTTAGTTTGTAAATATTTAAAAAGGGTGTTGTAGGGACTTATGTTAGAGTGAGTAAACTATACAAAATTAGTTGCAATTTCATCTTGTCGGAAAGAGCTTGCTTCTTTCCATAGTGAATTCGGACAGGATTTTAGCACCACATAGAATATAGCTAATCCCATATAATAAGATTAGATAATGTAACATTGACAAGTGAATATGACCAGGTGACAAAGTCATATCTTGCATTTACATAAATCCTTTGAATTTCCAAAACACTTTACATAACTCAATCACACTTCAGAACAGTCCAGTACATGGGCTGGAGGAAAGGTGTTTGCTTCCTACTTTTCAAAGTTAGCAAGGAAGACCCTGAGAAGTTAAATGATCACTGCTTCGAGGTCTTGTAATGAATGAATGGGGAGGTCACGGACTCTCTTTTCTCATCCAATGCAATTCCTGAGAAAAATCACCCTTGCTTGCCTCAGGTATGGTGGATGTATCAAGTGGCCTATGGACAACCTAACATACCAACTGGAGGCTGTTGACTCTGGACGCATATAAGTGCCACTTCATAGAAGGCGATGGCTCTTGTTTTTTCCAACTTGCTCTATGGACAAAACAGTTAGTGTGGAAACAAAGCAACCAAACTGAAAGAGAAGACCATCCACCGACATGGCATTGAAGCCGAGGACCAGGGTCAAGAGCCTGCTGGCTGCGCACGGTTTCACAGAACAGAAACATCTTAGCATCATCACTGGACACGAGGTTTCTCGTCTTGGCCAGGAAAGAATGTCTTTCAACAATGCCAGAGATGTAAGTGGTTATTAAGAGAGTGATTATCCTACTCCTCTGTGTCCTGCTGGTTTCCTTTGGCCCTAGACCTCCCAAGAACTTCAAAAAGAACTCTGCATAAAGAGGAGCATCTGGATTCAAACAGATAAATTGGATTTGAATTCTACTAACAAGGTTCTGTCAATAATACATTAGGGCAATTTAGTTGAAATGTTCTGGCTATTATTCTGTCTGTTGTTGCCATGAAGGCTTTATTAAGTCGTTTTACTCTGGTCAGTTCCAAGAAATGAGCAATAGGATTCACACAGAAGGGGCCACGGAGTGATGACTGGTGGCTCAGTAACCCCAGGCCCTGATATATTCCAGTCTGCATGTGCATACTGCTCACTCCTGGGTTATATACTTTATAATAATTACTGGAGGAATTTTGATGGCATCTTATTATAAGGTGGGCAATATCTGAGGTGGGGAAGGAAGGAATGCTGGTGCTTAGAATGCAGACTTAGATGGGCATGACTGCAATTCAGGTCACAAATACAGGGCCAGTTATTTTTCTTTCTTTCTTTCTTTCTTTCTTTCTTTCTTTCTTTCTTTCTTTCTTTCTTTCTTTCTTTCTTTTTTTTTTTTTGCTGAGGGGAAGCAGGGATTTTTGATTAGTTTCTTTTCTTCCGTTGACAAGCAGTGAGGAGCAGTGAGATTTGCTGGGGAGACCAATTATCCAAGCAGTAGGACAAATGTGATGAGACATCATAAGAGGGAAAGAAATGTGAAATTCAAATAGAAATAACAGTATCTGTGGTGATCAATGCAATTGAGGGGAAAGATAGGTACGTTGACAAGCCACATTCTGGAAAGTGATTTTCCTGAAAGGTTTTTCCTGATTTTAAATGTCATCTTAAATTTCTGTTATATTTTTCATATGAATCTCAAAGAAAACTAATGGAACGTCCTTTTCCCCATTAATATTGGACTATAAGGAATTAAAAAATGCATTTGACATTATCTTATTTTACACTCACATGTGTTGTTTATCCTCTTTTCATTGATGAGTAAACTGAGGTTCTAAAAAGCTAAGTAACTTCCTTAAACATTTATTTATGCTTTTGCACTTTGCTACACCTCATTGCATGCATGTAATGCATACGCCACACCTTATATTCTCTTTTTACCTATTTTATTTTATTTTAAATCTTTATTGTTGAAACCAACCCTTATCTTCTGTTTTAACTTGCTCACACTTATTTCTTATTACTCACCTTGTTGAAAGGGGCATGTTTAGAAACAGGTAAAAGCAACATTGTTTTAGTAGAAAGCTTGAGGGACTGAAGAAGTAATGTTACATTCAGTTATTTTAACTAAATCTTGAATTGATGACCTGTACTACTGTATAAAGATATTTCTCTTGGAAAGGGTTTCAAAATTTAAATTCATAAGTTTTGACCTTCCACATCTAGGTATCTAGAACAGTTTGGAGGGTTTCTCTTTTTTGCTTTTGTTTGTCATACAGTCAATAAAATTGACTTACATTGTGTTTTCTTTTATTCCATAAAAAAATCAGAGGAAGGATTATTGGTATTTCAAAGAACTTGGATTAAACCCGCAACAATGGTGGTGAAGGGAAAGGGTCTCCCTGGACTTTGTCAGCCTTATTTCCCAGCCTCAGGGCATGGCCTCTGGATGTGACCTGCTGGAGGTGGGGGCAGTAGCAGACAGGCCAGAGGGCAGAGAAATCACACACCAGCCAGACCCAGGCCGTGAAACGAAGCTTTCTAAGTCCCAGGGTCTGACATTTTACCGGCCACTGAGCCTAAGGCAATTGCCACAAAGAAAATAAGAATTGCATCGGGTAAACCTTAAGTTTATTTAATTAAAAAATATAAAAGAGGCCAGAATCCAGAGTTCTAAGTAGCAACACGTGTATAATTCAATTTTTTAAAATGCTCATGTACTATATTTTAAGTTTAATGCTTATTTGAATGAACAGTTTAAAGGGTTATCATATGTAGTGTCCAGGAGTCTGCAAAAATAGCTAAAATGTCATCAAGATTCTTGTGAGACGATTGAGGCAAACTTAACTTGGAATGACTCCTTGATTTATTTATTACTTTGAGGAACTAGATTCTAATCAGGCAGGTATAACCCCGATAGAAAGAAATACATACCACTGGAGCATGAAAAGGATAATTTTTGTGTGTTTTCCCAGGCTGTATTGCAATAATTAGATTTACCATAATCAATAAAATGTGTGAGCCAAGTTTATTGAAGTGTCAATTTCCTATTGCATAATTTCCCCTGGGAACCTTAATTTTTAATTCAAAAAAGAAAAGTGGGAGATACGTTGTACAGATGCCAGTGAATATGCGAGGTTAAAGAAAGCACAAGATTCCTTACAGACATCAAAGTGGGGCCTAGAACAACTCCCTTGCCACTCCTTTCCACATCCCTTGGCTCACCATTACTTTTCCAGGAGAATAAGATCTTGAAATGGCCAAGATATAGATCTCCTTGCCTAGCTTGCAGGAAGATGTATTGGACAGTACGATTCGATGATTTTTACTTCATTTCCAGCAGTCAAGAGCACTTAGGCGTGGGGTATTATGGTTGGCTTACAGCGTTTGAACTATAAAAGGAAGTGAGTACATGAGTTTGGCTATGGACATACTTTTCAACTATACATACCAGTATTTGGAATGAAATGTTAGTCCTCGTGGACTTAGAAAATAAGGCTGGAAGCCCCACTAATGAAGATGAAGACATTCATTGGCAGCATGCAGATTTTTCTGTAATGGTTATATGATGCATCAGTCAGATTGACTGCAAAAATATCCCTGATTATCCACCCTTCCCTATATCTAAGCCCTTTGCAATATGTATTTGTAGCTCCACCCATCATGAGAGGAGTCTATTTCCCCACCCCTTGAGTATAGATTGACTTCGTGACTTAATTTTGGCCCAAAAGATGCAGTGGGAGTGATCATATGCCAACTTCAAGCAGAGGCCTTGAGCACTTTCACAAAGTAAAGTATCACAGTGCAGTATTCACTGGGTTTAAGGGCCAGGGGGAATCTTAGAGATGTCAGAATAGAGCTATGATGACATTTCCTCAGGGCCCAAGGAGTCCTGTCTTTAAGAACCACATGTACCTTTTCCCACATGCTTGCTTCCTGTGCTGAGGTCACTCGGTTCCTATATCATTAGAGCTGGAGGAGATCATAAGGGCCATCTAATCTAATCCAACGCCCTCATTTTACAGATGAGGAAAGAGATGAAGAACATGTATAAAGTTTACTTAAGTTCACGTGGAAAGTGTTGTTTTGTTTTGGCTGTGCTGGTGCACGTGCACAGTGCACATGTGTGTGCGTAAGAGTGACATGAAGTATGAGATGTTGCTAGATTAAAAAAGGTAAAAACAAAACCCTAATCCTCTGAGAGTTGCTGATCTCATCTATCCTGGGTTTGTTGAACATCAGGCGTTATCTAGAATGCCAAGCCTTAGATATTGAGTCCAACTTCCTCCTTTGGCAAAAGATGGAAATGAAGAGTGATTCCCAAGGATATCCCGGTCACACAGCCTCATCATACTCCTCAGAAGGAGAGTCCAGCCTGAGATTGCTCATTCATAGAGGATACCAGAGTCCACTGTGATAAGTTATTTCTTTCCACTCAACTGCTTGCTGATCACTATGGGGACAGCCCTTCAGGTTAATCAAACTTTCCAATTTCCATTCAATGTTCCCGTCTCCAAGCCAGAAAGGACAAGCTCTTCATGTTATTTTTTTCTTCTTTAAAGTCAAATTCTTGGTAGCATCTCTCTAATGTTGATCTGGGTGGGAATCTGCAAGAATTAGATAAGAATCTGACTTCCACCAAGTACACTCAAAGGACTATTTCATAATTCCCACATGCACTTTCTTTTTTTAAATTTAAATTCCTTATTGTTTAAAGTATTACATATGTTTCCTTTGTCCCCTATTGACCTCTCCCTGGAGCTCATGACCTCACCCCCCTACTGTCTGTGTCCACATGAACTTTCTGATACTCTATTTCTTTTCAAGGAACTGAAATATGGCTGACATACATCTACATAGATGCATCACTGAGGAATAATATCTTCCTCTGTTCTTTTCAACTATTTCTTTTCCCCACCACTATACATTTTATTTACTGTTAAAATTAAAATTTGTAAGCTTTTGATGCTACCATTAATTCAGACTCAATTTGAAAGTTGTTTTAAGTTTAATTCTTTGTGTAGATAACATTTTAACCACAGCAGAGAATTATAAACAGAGCAATTACCACCATAATAAATAAATTGATTTTTTTAATGTTCTGGACCAAAGGCATGCATAATTTTTGCCTAGCTATAATCATGCTTTCATTTAAAAACTTTACAAAGGGAGGGGTGTTTCCCCCATGATAGTGGTTGGGAAATGGAGATTTCAAGTCAACTTCACTGGGTTTCCAGTCTCCTCAAGTGAAGGCCAAGTGAGGTTTTTTCTTCCACATTCTTGCTCTCACTGAGGAGGCTCAAGGCTCTAATGTTGGGTGCAGGCCAGGTGGCATGCTGGCCACTGTGAAGGGAGGTCCTCATTTGGCATCCATGAAGAGTTCAGCAGGATGAGGTGCTGGGGAGAGGGCCGCTCAGAATTTCACTGGAGTACAGAGTGAGGATCTTTAAACACTGAGTTAGCTCTCCCATAGGTCCTGGAGTCTTGATCAAATGCTCTGTAGCTGATGTTTTATTTTATGATATAAGAAATATTTCTTAACAATCTACACAAATGAGAGGCAGAATCAGAATGTAAGTTAGTAATAGTTGATAATGCAAACTAAAGGAATTAATAAAAATTCATTGATATGTATAAAACACGGATCCAAGAATGAGTCTAATTTTTAAAAATGTAACTATTTTTCCCTATTGTAAAGCAATCAATTAATAAAAGAACAGTTTTTCCCAGCCAGTGTGGCTAAGTGGTTGAACATTGACCATAAAGCAACAGGTCATGGTTCAATTTCTGGTCAGGGCACCTGCCCAGGTTGCAAGCTTAATTCCCAGTGGGGGGCATGCAGGAGGCAGCTGATTAATGATTCTCTCTCATCATGGGTGTTTCTATCTCTCCATGCCTCTCACTTCCTCTCTTTCTAAAGACCCATAAAGACATATTTAAAATTAAAAGTAATTGTTCTCCCTGTTAAATATCCAAAAATAATTATCCCAGGAGCCCTAAAAAAATTAAATGCCCAATATTAGGAATAATATCATCTCATACAGACCCTGGTTTCCCAAAGTGTGTTTCTGGCACCAACAAGAGCTTGTTAAAATTGCAGAATCTCAGGCTTCACCCTGGGGATTCGTGTATACACATTCACTGTGAGATGCACTAGACTACACTATCCTTAGATAGACACATTTGTACCTGAGCCTTCATTCTGCCAGCATCTTTCCTTGGGGTATGCTGATTGATCCTTAGTGAAACCACTTTATGAATTGTGTTGGTGTGGCTTAATCTAGAGGTATATAAAATAGTCTGCCTATTCTTCAGAAAGTCTCCACAAAAACAGCTTCTTAGAGGCAGGACTTTATATATTGAACAACAGTGATTTTCCACAAGGACCTGGATTGTAGTTAAACTCTCTGGAGTCCTGCACTAATATGGAGCTGATGGGGACATGTGTGTGCATACAGAAGGGCTTTGGACCTTCAGCATGTAGGTAGGCAGGAGGTTCCTGGAGAAGTGCTTTTCAAGCTCTGGATAGGGAACATGAGTAGTTCATAAAGTTAATAGAAGAGGTCATAGCCAGAGGGAAAAATAAAGCAAAATAGCTGAGAACAAAGTGAAGGGACAAAGAAAAACACACACACTCATAGACACAGACAATAGTATGGTGATTACCAGAGGGAAAGGGGGGCGGGAAAATAGGGAGAGCAAAGGGGGATAAATGGTGACAGAAGAAGATTTGCCTTGGGGTGGTGAACACACAATACAATATAAACGGTGTACTATAGAATTGTACCCGTGAAACCTATAAAATTTTATTAACCAATGCCACCCCAATAAATTACATAAAAGATTTAAAAAATAAATGGACTGGAATACAAAAATATAGGAGCAGCACTTATGGTTGGGGGAAGTTTGTGCTGTTAAACTTACGTTCTAATTGTACATATACACATATGTGTGTACCAAGTCAAAGTAAAATGGAGGGTTTTGTTTTGTTTGTTTTTTTGCATTAGCCACCTGTCAAAAGTTTGGATATCATTGCCTTAGAATATACCTCTGAAAACACTCTTATGGAGAAACTTATAAGGGGGGTTCACTCCCTCTGAATGTCAAGAGAAAAAAAATATCTTAATTTTCAATAATTATAAGCTATCCTATATAATAAAGAGGTATTATTGACCATCACGCCCTTGCACAAGATGGCCATCGCCAAGTTTGCACAAGATGGCTGGCAGGGGAGGGTAGTTGGGGGTGACCAGGCCAGCAGGGGAGGGCAGTTAGGGGCAACCAGGCCACCAGGGGAGGACAGTTGGGGCAATCAGGCCAGCAGGGGAGTGGTTAGGGCAGGGGTGGGCAAACTTTTTGACTGGAGGGCCACAATGGGTTCTTAAACTGGACCGGAGGGCCGGAACAAAAGCATGGATGGAGTGTTTGTGTGAACTAATATAAATTCAAAGTAAAAATCATTACATAAAAGGGTACAGTCTTTTTTTTTTTTTTTTTTAGTTTTATTCATTTCAAATGGGCCGGATCCGGCCCGCGGGCCGTAGTTTGCCCACGGCTGGGTTAGGGGGTAATCAGGCTGGCAGGCAGGCCAGCGGTTGGGAGCCAGCAGTCCCCGATTGTGAGAGGGATGTCTGACTGTCGGTTTAGGCCCGATCCCTGTGAGGTCCCAGATTGGAGAGGGTGAAGGCTCAGTGAGCCCCCCCCCCCGACCCCAGTGCATGAATTTTGTGCATCGGGCCTCTAGTATTTGATATTATAATTTTGAGATGAAAATCCATAATATTATGTTATGATTTCTGCACAAAAAACATCATTCCTAATTTATACATGAATCATAAAAAGAAATCCACCATTAACACAATGTTTCTTTAGGCACATTCGTGCTTGGTTTAGTTTTTGGAAATATGGAATTTGAGTGTGAAATAGAATTTTGGAAGTGTTGGGGCTCAGATTTGTTGAATTCCAATACCTATCAGTTATTTAGGCATTCATCTGACAAAAGTATCATGTCATGTCAAATTTATAGGAGAAAAGGTAGATTTAAGAATTCTCCCCACAAAACTTCTTAGGCATGAAATCTTTCCTACAAATCAACATTTTGTTAATTGATTGTAAAAGAATTGGAAACATACTTATTTGATTCACCATCAAATTCATATGGGCTTGCCATATTTAATGGCAGAAGGTATTTTTTTAACCAAAATTTGTAGAGAACAGTGCAGAGAATTCCCTCTTACCACAGTGAGGTTCTTCCTCATAAAAATAAGGTGGAATCACCCTGGCCAGTGTTCTCAGTGGTTAGAGTGTAGGCCCATGAACCAAAGGGTCACAGGTGATAACTGAGTATGTACCTGGGCTACCTGGGCAGCAGGTTTGACCCCCAGCCCCCGGTCAGGGCACATGTGGGAGGCAACCAATCAATGTATCTCTCTCATATCTCTCTCTCTCTCTCTCTCTCTCTCTCTCTCTTTCTCTCTCTCTCTTTCACTCTCCTTCATTCCCTATCTCCCAATCTCTTTAAAAATCAATGGAAAAATATCCTCAGATGTGGATTAATAATAAAAATAATAAGGTAGAATCATTTATGCCTCCAGCTTTGGATTAATATGCCAAAATGTCCTAAGATGTGCAATTTATTAAGATTTTCATTCTGTTCCATTTAAAAGAGCTATTTTACAAAAATATTTATTGCCAAGAACCAATATGATATCATGATTATAACTAGGAGCTTGTGCATGAAAAGTTATTTTTTAAATAAATGAATAATGTATTATCAAAATCAGTCATTATGCTCTAAGTTACAAGAATTAAGATTCATTGATTGTTCTCTAAGCTAGAATATTTCTAGTAGTTATTTTCTAAAAGCTCAATGCTTTATTTTTAGTGAATGTTTTACATTAATATGTTTGAATTCATTTTGCATATGTCAATATATATGTCCTAAAAGAATCTGTAGATGCTTTCAATTGGTTGAAAACAGTAAAGATGTTGTATACCTTGACTTTTAACAGTTAATATCTCTATAACAGTTTCCAGAGGATCAATAAAGAGTACAGTCAAGATGTTTTTGCATTATATGTATCAGGTTACATCAGGGAGATTTCTATGGAATATGGACGTAAATGATATTAAAATGGTTTCATTAATATTGGCTGGTTAAGGAACTTTCCTTCTGACACATGAGCAGGAACAGTTTGGCTGAACTATTAAATGATGCAGAAACACAACCAGTTAAGAAGAGGAACATTAAAACCACCTGATTTGGGGTTTACATGATGGAGAAAGGAAGTGAGCAAAAGCGTAATTGCACACCCCAAAATAGAGGAGATCGGCTGATTACCTGGTTACTTTTTAAAATAATTTAAGCCACTTAATGAAACACAGGATTCAGAATGTTAGCATTTAGGCAAAGAACACACAAACACTTCTGTCCGTTGGCAGGGCAAAAACAGTTATGGTGCTCCACAGCTCTGAAGTCAGAGGCCTGAAATAGCCAGCTATAATCCTTTCTGGTGGATTTGCAAATAAATTATATTTACCATATTAGAAGAAAGATTGCCTTTCTGATTAGAAGTGAAAGGAGTATTGTGCAATAAGTATGAAGAGTTTACTCTTAAAGATAAATGCCAGTTGTTTTTAAATGTAGGCTGTGTGTGTGTGTGTGTGTGTGTGTGTGTGTGTGTGTGTGTGTGTGTTAAAGGACCGCATGCTTTTCTGGGTTTCCCCTAAAAACAAGTTTAATTTTCTTAAGGGTCTAAGTTAAATTGGGATGCCTGTGCTTCATGGAGCTATGGAGACATAATTGTGCCTGGGCCACGATGGGTAATTTTCAGGTTTAAGTCTCCTTTGAGTGTTTGGATGCATTGGTGATTATAATTGCTGCTCACAGCTGAAAGGTTGAAAAGTTCCGATGAACAATTCATTCATTGTCTTGTTCACATCTGGGTTAATGTTTCCTTCTTGGAGAACTCTGTACCACTCTGTTCTTTGCTTCTTGCCACAGATAGCAATGCCAATTTCCCTCTGTTTACTTGGAAGCTCTTGAGGCTGATGTATCGGTGCTAGCCACAAATTAATGGAATTCTTTCCAGCTGCAATGCTTTCAGATATTCAAACAATAAGCCAAAAACACTGAACTGTTTTGGCTATTTTTCTCTGAACTATGTGCCATTCTCCGAGATGATGTAAACACAATTACTAGTGGAAATGACCACAGCATTTAAAATATTTCAAAGAAACAGATAAAACTTATGGAAAACCATGGTCCAAAATATTTTTAACATGCTTTTAATGATGTTTAGAGTGAGAGGGAGGGAGAAAGAGAGAGAGAGAGAGAGAGAGAGAGAGAGAGAGAGAGAGAGAGAGAGAGAGAGAGGTGAGAGAGAACATCAATGTGAGAAAGAAACATCCATCTGTTGCCTCCTGTATGTTGCCCACTGGGGATCAAACGCACAACCTTGGTATGTGCCCTGACTGGGAATTGAACCGGTAACCTTTCAGTGCACGGGATGATGTTCAATCAACTGAGTCACACTGGCCAGGACCAAAAACGATTTTTGTAATCTGAAGCCAGAGGGCTTATCATCTCAGAAGAGGGAGAAGATTGGATAAGGAAAAACGCCAAGTGTTTACACTAAACAGAACTAGATAGAGGTCAAGCGCTGAAGTTGGGGACCCCATTTCCTTCTTGGATTTCTTTCTGTCCTGTGTTTTTGTTAGCAGCATCGTTTGAGCTCTGCTGTGTGGTTAACCTTTGGAAAAGGACTCTGGCTGGAGGAAGTGCTTTGGCAGACAACCAGTGTCTGTCTTGAAATGAGGCTGAGCCTGATGCCAGATAACCTGATTAACTGGAGACCAGAACATCTGGTGAATCCAGTCCTTTGGTCCCAATGGAAAGGAGTCAGAGAACGCATGGACAACTGAGGAAGTCTGGGTGTTACAGAAAGTTGAAAGAACAAGTGAACTGTTATGGCTGGTCTGATTAGACTCTTTGGAATGATAATTTTTTATTCTTTGGTCTTAAAATGTTCCTATTGATGTACTCTGTGCCTGCTGCCTGATTGGCAATCTCAACATATTTATTGATTTGTGTTGATCCTAAAATTAATTTGACTAAGTTAAAGTCTTTGAATAAATCAAGACCTTTCTGTTTTTGGAGAAGTCTAATTCAGTAACCCCAACTTTGACTCTAGAATTGCCTTTTCGGATTTCCTGAGGAGATGTGTACAATATTCATGCTGGGGTCCCACTCCTATAGATTCAGATTCAGTTGCTTTGGGGTGAGGCTTGAGTGTGGTTATTTTGTAATAGCTTCTCAAATTATTCTAATATACAGCAAAGATTAGAAACTACTGCTCTGAAGAGAATCAAGAACAACTGAAATACAGATGTAATTAAGGGCCATGAAAAGAAAGAGCTTTAATTGACATTCTTTGAGTGTATGTTTATGTGTACTTTTTTTAGCCTCTTTTAAAAGCATCTTTCCCCCAAAAGTCACCTTTCTGTCAAGAAATATCGTAAGATTTAAGTGCAAATGTACCTGGCAAATGATTTTTCCTTTAACAATTAAAGTTGAAAACTTTATTAAGAAGTTGAAGGATATGTATTTATAAACATTTTAGAAGAGTAAGAATAGAGTGTACATGAGTTTCTCTAAATTCACCAACTTCACCGAATTACTTAGTTTAGTGCTGTATATGTCTGCTAGCAGGGGTAGGGGATAGGACCATAGTGCAAAAGAAGTATGTGCTCCATTGCTGCATTGAAGGAAATGATTAGTGTCTTGCAAGGGGGAGAGAAGATACATACGTGAGATAATTAGACAGAACTCAAATATAAATTGTCTAAAATAGAAATAAACTTGTGCCAAAATTTACAGCACTGTTTCAAGTTTGCCTTGAGCTCATATTCTTTTCATTAATGTTATTGATTGAGGAGAGAAGCAAAATGTGCTTGACTCTATGAAAAACTAGAAGTCTAAGAAGTTCAAGTTTATATCTAACCAGAAGAAAATAATTAGCTATAAAAGCTCTAGGAACAGAGAAAAATCAGTGGGTACCTGCAAAGCACGGATGAATAGGATAGTTGCTGGAAAATGTAACAATCTGAAATTTGATGATGGTCAGCAATCTGGTCCTGTCTAAAATATCTGCCTGTCAGGAATTCTCTTTTAAAGCCTGAATTTGATGATATCATATGGTTATAAATCAAATCCAGAAATAGAAATCAGTAAGTGGACCACATCCTCCCAATGGTTTTGAAAAACTCTATCCTGACTTTCACAGGAAGGAATGTCTTGATCATGAGTGATCTGTCACATTAAAATCTAAAACATTATTTAAATTAACCATCTTTTCAGTAGCTACCTACGCTGTTTCATGCTGTGTTGAACACTTAATTAAGGAGCATGAGAAAGGGGGTACTTGATTTACAACTATTTTCTCAATAGCATAAATCTAAGATCCTTTACTTCTATGTATTAAAACATGTTATTCTTTCTTTCATTGGCACCTCCTCTATCATGAAAATGTACTGATGTAAACACTTTGGTAGTGAGAATTTCATCAATGTATTCAAGTGTTCCTTGCTATCTCACTAATGATTTTTGAATAATAATGGAGATGACAGTTGTCCTCCTATCTACATCCTTAACAGTTTATTATCTCTACAAAGTATTCCCCTTACTGAGTACACCTATTCCCACTGTCCATTTTTCTCTTGTGGAGCCCCCACACATTACCAGATTTAGATCTAATAGAATCTCCTCTGTAAAGTTTCCATAGTACCTACGACCTATCCTTGACAGAGTTAGGTTCTTTGTACTTGGCATGTAGCAAACTGTTATAAAGCAAATTACACTGTATTTTAACTATTTGTTTATGTGGCATTGACAGCCTTCATTTTTTTGTTTTGTTTTGGTTGTAATCAAACTATGATTTAACTCTTATTTCTTTAATCATATTTTAATTCAATTTATTTATTTTTATAAAAGTAGTTCCTTCTCACTGTAGACAAAATAGAAACTAAACAGAAACAAAAACACTATCACCTCTAATCCTGCCAAGATAGCTATATAATACTGGTGCATTTCCTTCCAGAAACCCGTCTGACACAATTGAATTTAGACCGTTTTCAGATACTTGCTCTTTTAAATAATATTTGATTGATATATTTGTATGTATACCTGGGTATACTTATTCAATTATTTTCTTAAGGTAAATCTTAAATGAAAAGTTGTATCAAATGATACGATCTTTCCTTTTAACATCCTGATTTATATTTCCAACTAACATCCAGGAAAGTTGTTCCAATTTACTCTCTCTTTAGTGTATGAAAGTTCCCATATGCTGTGAAGATGTTTATGTTTCTGTTTTCCCCGAAGGGCAGAGAACATTTTGTATTCAATTTGCATTTCAGTGCCTGTAGCACTATTTGCCCCAGGTTGCACTCAAGGTTTGTCAGAAGAAGGATGGATGAATGGAAGGATGGATGGAAGAAAAGGGTGAATTTATTTTCAGCATCAAAACGATATACCGGATGTCAGATTTTCAAATTGAATGCTACTTAGAACACAACCTCTAAGCTATCAGAATGTGTTGCTGTCTCTACTTCTTGACCTCCCGGTGGCTTCACTTTTCGAGTGCCTGCCTCTTTGATTAGGGACTCAGCCGTGGCTCTGTCCAACCATCATGTAGGTGAAAGGGACAATGATCCATTTCTAGTACAGGCCTTCAGCTCACAAGTTTTTACTTGCCTTCGTATGTCTCTACCATCATCATGAGAAGCATGTTCTCAAGTCACAGATGTCCCTTTAGCCTTAGCTAGAGAAAACCCAGGGAAAGGATCTGAGCACACAGGACTTTCACCCTGAGGCTGAATCACTCCGGCTGACCTCCCCCATGAGGCCATATCTCCCCACACACCACAGGCTGAAAGCATTTCTGCCCCAACTGAGCCCAACAATAAAGATACAGTTTTAAAAATTCCTAAATAATACAAAAGACAAGGAGTTATTGTGATTCGTGTCTTCCATACTGCTGAGAAGTCTGAGTTGCTAGTTTAAAATGTCCTTTTAAGTATTGAATGTTGTTAAGGTGTTCTAAAGTAAACAGAACCATGATAATAAGTGACATCTGCAAAACATTTTAGATCTCAACTTTTATAGAATTCTGCAATTGAAAAAGTAATTCACTTGAATATTAAGACAGGTTGGGAGAAAAATCTTAAAGTATCAAAAATGTAGCTTGATAACAATAGGGTGTTTAAAAATTAAAATGTCTAAAAGGTGTTAACTTATAGATGAATTGGTATTAGGAAAAGCGGTAGTAGGGAAAATCTCTACATCTTCTAGGCCCACGGTTGGCAAACTGCGGCTCGTGAGCCACATGCTGCTCTTTGGGCCCTTGAGTGTGGCTCTTCCTAAGCCTTAGGAGTACCCTAATTAAGTTAATAACGATGTACTTACCTATATAGTTTAAATTTAAAAAATTTGGCTCTCAAAAGAAATTTCAATCGTTGTACTGTTGATATTTGGCTCTGTTGACTAATGAGTTTGCTGACCACTGTTCTAGGCCATAGAGCAGGTGGAACCTGTATCAAGGGTTTCCAAGTAGCCCAATAGGAGTTCGGTGTAGAGATTGGGCTGAGGCAACACAGAAAGTTAAAGTGCTGGAATTCTTCTAGAGAAATGACGAGCTCTCTGGGGACTTTTAGGCAGATGTGTGGCTAAAATCCTTCTGGCTGTGGTGTGGAGAGTGGACTGGAGAAGTCAGTGCAGATATGGGAGCTATGTACAAGCTTTCGTAATTGATCATGTAGCAGGTGATGGTGCTGTGTTGAGGAAGTGGTCCAAAGGAATCCATTCAGGCTGAAAGAGGAATTCGACTAACTGTCTAAGAATTCCATCAAGAAAGAAGTTTCAATCTAAAAGAAGACCTCAGCTAGTGCAGGGACCAGGGTCCTACCTCCAAAGAAATGGGGCTGAAGGGAGCGAGATGGGATCATCAGTGCCCTCATTAAGTTCCAGAGGGGAATCCAAAACTAGGGCAGAGATGCCACATAATGTGAGTCCAGATAAAAGTTACACCAGAGACAAATTCCAAGTTGCGCCCACTGGTGGGAGAAAGGACTCTTGGTATACCATGAGGACCATGAATTCCTCTTGGCTTGAGACCAAGGGCCCAGTAAAGCAGGTTGCAGTCTTCAGGTCTCAGACTTGGACAGGCAGGCATGAGAGTAAGGTGACTGGTCTTCCCCATCTTCTCTGTAAGAAACTTTCTGAGGCAATCAGGTTGTTCCATGCTTCCAGCAACATGCTGGGATAGGCATTATTGGTGGTTGTTAGGTTTAGAGAACTATACATTCTTAAGGAATATTCATTTCCATTGTAACAACTCCTTTATAATTTAAAAATATTATTCTTCCTCTCTTCTTCACATTGATTTTTTAGTAAGACTATATTTTCCTTTACTAAGTTTCAATCCAGAGCTTTAATAGTAGACCACATTTCCTAAAAATCTGATCCAAATTCTGGCTCATGCAAACAAATGAATAATTTTGAATCCAATGATTTTTATCCAACTATGAAGTTTACAGTATAGTCTTACATTCAACAAATTCTTCTTTGGCTTTGAATCAACATACTTGTAAGTGTTCTTTAAGATATGCACACGTATAAAGTAAAATACATGACCAGGTCTCTGTTTTAACTTACCAAATTGAATTACACTTATCCCAGCAATGTAATAAGTTCAAATAGTGTAACTATATATCATTTAAATGTCAGAAATTTTTAAAATTAAATGTTCTTTAATTAAAATATATTTAATGTTATTGAGTAGGAGTTGTAAATATCAAGAAATAGAAAATTTTTACATTGAAGTCTCTGATTTAATGTGAAAAATAATTTGAAGTTTTGATAGCAATAATGCCAAAGGAGTACATTATATGGAAGATCAGATGGCTGATAAACAAGAGGTTCAGCTAAGTGCAGATTAGCCTCTTAATTCTCAGAAACAGCTTTTTTAAAACATTTTTTTTTAATCTCGTGCTTCGGTTTGTCTATTCAAAAGGTAAAATTACTCTGAAGGCTAATTATAAATCTACAAAGTAATGAAAGCAACTATTAGAACTATTTAAAAGCAGGAAATAAATTGTAATTGATTTTATTTTATTACTGACACTGTGGGATTTATAATTTGCCTTATACAATTTCCAAAGCAATGGATAAAATGCATAATTGTGATAGATGGAAATGAAGTCTATTTTTATTGTTAAAATTTTGCCAGAAACTCGTGTTCAGACAAATAAGGTCTGCTTGGTTTACTAGAATTCATTGAGCATCAATACTGTGATACTCCATTAAAAATTTCTTGAAGTTTAAAATTCCAAGGAAAATTTTGGGAATTGGTTTAATGTTTAGTGACTGGTAGGCCCAGGCATCCAGTAACCTCTCCTTTTCCTTCCCCCTTTTGAGTAATTTTTTGTTAGAAGGGTTTTTTTAATCTTTCTGTTTTGAATTCTGAATTAAAATTTATTTATCCTCAAAGTAAAAGAATAGACATAATTTTTTTAAAGTGGGGAGGAGGGAGGGATAAGGGTCAATTTGGGGCAGATGTTAAAAATGCAATGTAATCCTATTTGAGGAAATAGGAAACAAATATTATTTCAACATAAGAAATAAAGGTCAAAGAGGGATTTTGAGGAGAAAACAAACAACAAGCAACAAAACAAAACAAAACCAAAAAAAACCCAACCAACTAACCAACCAACCAAACAAACAAAAATCACCCAGGGCTCTAAAAGTTTGGGAATATTGGTGAGAAAGACCATTTGTTAGAAGAAAGAGTATAGCTTGAAAGATCAGAGATAAAGGGTGTGGTCCTGAATAGGACATGAGAGTTTTTATTTCCAAATGGTGGAGTAAATAAAGCATTGGAAGAGATAAAGCATTTCCTGGCATTTTATTCTCTATAAATTCTAAGAAAGAAAGAAAAAGTAAACTCTCAACCTTTGAATAAACTGGGAGACTTCTGGAGCCCGAACTATGCAGTGGGCGGAGAAAATGAGAAATATGTGTAAGTAGTAGAGAGTAGGGCATGAAGTAGGTGGAGATTACTTTGAAAGGAAAAGAAAATGTTAAACCAAAATGACTTTGGGCCAGGGCTGGGAGATGATGGTATGGAAATTGATGCTACTCAATCCAGAAAATGGCTAAAGAATTGTCAGGAGTGAGGATGCTAGTCGTGAATTCTGAAGCTGAAAAGGAGAGATTTGTTTGAAAATAAGTTAAATACTTTCAACAATAAAGATTTAATAAAATAAGTTCAAGGAATAGGCAACTTCTTAATGCTCACTCCCACCATTTGCAATAAAAAGACAAATTTCATTCAACTGCCCATGCCTGCAAGAGCCTGGAAGTTTATTCTGTGGAGAAATTGAACCAGAAAAATCTCAGAGATCAGGGAAAAGGGGCCCATAGGAGGATGAGTTTAAGGTATTGTATTTATGATACCAGGATTACGTAAAGTCTGCAAACCAAAAAGTGAGAAAGAACCTTTCTGCCCCTAGTACTGGTTTTATGCACACACCCTTTCCCAGACAGAACATTGGAAGAACAAAAGTGATCCCCAGAATGAAGATCAGCAGACATATTTATATTCAGCCTTCCAGATGATCTGGCCATCCTTTCATCTGGTTACCTCAGAGTCAACCTTATTATTGTACAAACCATATAAATATACATACAGCTTCTATTCAACTATCTAGTATTTTGCTGTAAAATGTAAATAGCTAGCCAAGCAATGTTGGCCATTTGTGTAAATCCTATTAAAGAAAAGATAAGAACCCAAAGAAATGGGGGGGGGGGGGGAAATCAGAGGAAGAAGAGGAAACACAAATAAGAGACCTAAACTTAAAGATATTATTGTTAATCATCTTAAAAGGATATATGGAAATACTGTAAATATCTTAAAATGTTGTTAAAGGAGGAACAACCTAAGAATATGAAAGAACTCATGAAAATTGAAAATAGAATAACTGAAATTTTTAAAAATTCAGAAGTGTTGAAAGATAAAACTAAGGAAAATACCCAGAATTTAGAAATGAAAAGACAAGGTGATGAGTGGTAGGACAGATGTTACAAGAGAATTAGCAGATCATTCCAAGTGATCTAACATCCAAGTAGTAAGTGTTTGGAAGACATGAGAACAGAAAAATATATCTAGGACATTATTAGTTTTTTAATCCTCACCTAAGGAGTGAGGATATTTTTCCCATTGATTTCTAGAGAGAGTAGAAGGGAAGGGGGAGGAGGAGGAGGGGAGAGAGAGAGAGAGAGAGAGAGAGAGAGAGAGAGAGAGAGAGAGAGAAACATGGATGTGAAAGAGAGACACATATATTGGTTGCCTTCTGTTCATGCCCTGACTTGGCCCCGGGATTGAACCTACAACTGAGTTAACTGGTCCATGGGCTGAAGCTCTAACCACTTAACCAGGGTTAGGTATTATTAACTAAATAATATAAAAATATTTCTCAGAACTAGGGACATTTAACTATCCTGCCAAATATTTAGCATAATGAGTAAAATGACTCACACAAAGGCAACATTACCACAATATTTTAAGAAACTGAGACTAAAGAAAACATGGTAAAAACTTTAAGAGGTGAATAAAATGAGTTCATATGACATAATTTAGTATAGCAATGGTATTAATAATGGGACATGGAATGCAACGGAAAAGGCCCTTAAAATTGTGAATTAAAATAATGTTCATACAATACTACTGCAAAACTATCATTCAAGTGTTAGGACAGAGTAAAGTTATTATTAGATATGCAGTGTGAAGACAGAGAGCAAAAAAGAGATGCAGCCACAAGCCCAGGAATGCAGGCAACCGCCAGAAGCTGGAAAAGGCAAAGAATGTATTCTTCACTACAATCTCCAAAGGGAGTGTGGCCCTCCCAAAACATTGATTTTGTATTTCTGGACTCCAGAAATGTGAGAGAATAAATTTCAGTTGTTTTAAGCAACAAAAGTTGTGGTAATTCATTATGGCAGAACTAGGAAACTGATACACATGATATGCACAAAATTTTCTATAGAATACTGAACAAGGATCTCTAATTCTCCCTGGGCTAGGAATGGGGACTTGAAATATTTCACTAAGGTAGTTCAAATTTAATTTGAAGGATTTCACCAGTAAGAAAGTAAGAAATATATTCAAGAAGAAACAGCATAAGTAAAGGCCTAGGCCCTATGAGGGTGAAATGCAGTGGCTTCAGGGAACAGAAGATAGTTCAATGTCCTGACTGATGGGCCTGGAAAGTGAGATGTGAAGAGACCATGAATGCTATGCTAAAACCCTTCCTTTAATCTGACAGAGAGTACTAATTAACCAAAGCTCTCTAGTCTAATGATGGATGATGGAATACCTGGTATAATCATATGGAGTCCTTTAGGGATCAGTTCTCTTAACTAGGAGGTCAGTTAAGAGAATTTTGACCTTGTCTGGCAAGAAAGAAGATGGGGTGAGTAGTGGCTATGGCCATAGAATAAGATTCAGATTAAGATACTTTGATGGACTCAGCCAGTGTTGCTCAGTGATTGTCAACCCAGGAACCAAGAGGTGACTGTTTGATTCTCCGTCAGGGCACATGTCTGGGTTGTGGGTTTGATCCCCAGTAGGGTTTGTGTGAGAGGCAGGCAATCTATGATGTTTTCATATATCTCTCCCTCTCCCTTCCTCTCTCTAAAAATATCAATAAAAACATATTTAGAAAACCACTTTGGTTAGATGTTGATGGTGAGGGAGAAGAAAGTCAAGAATGACTTGAAAGACTCTAGTCCAGTGTCTGGATGTAGAGAGAGTGACTTTTCAAGAATAGATTACAAGTGCAGGAGAGGGAACATTTTTGAAGAGATATGAATGCATCCCTATCATATAGTAGGATGGGTAAGGAACTAAGATGCTGAATAGTAGACATCTTTGCAATTTGTAATTCAGTGACCTCAAGCACTTCACTTTTTATGAGCCTCAGCACCCTTAGTTGCAAAATGGAGTGTGGGGGTGGGGAGGAAGCAATATTATTTATTTCACAAAGATGTGACCATTTAAAGAGATAATGTGTAAGGGAGACTTTCTAATAATTTTTGGAAAACTATATGAAGGTCAGCTATTTTTATAATGGGGTCCATTTGGGAAATAATAACCTTCTGGACATGCAGGTGACCAGTGCCACATAGCTCTGAAACCAGAAGAGACTATAGGGCTACCGGCCCAGATATAAGAGGCCATAGCAACCAGGCTGGGGCAAAGAAGTCCTCTGAAATCCTGCAAGGAATGGAAGGGATGAGGGCTAATGCAGAGCACCAAGGCACTCCAACTCCTTAGGTGTACCCAGAAAGTGAAGTGAAATGAAGAAATGCAACACAATGCAGGGAGACAATAAAAAATCTTCACGAATGGAGAGGGATGTTAGAAGATCATCCCAATATGCCAAAGTTATGGCTTCAATCCCCAGTCAGGACACATACAAGAATCAACCAATGAATGCATCAATAAGTGCTAAGTGAAATAAGCTAATCAGAGAAAGACAAGTATCATATGATTGCACTCATCTGTAAATTCTAATGAACAAAATAAAGTTATGAAAAAAATAGATCCAGAGACACAGAAGCATGGAACAGACTGACACATCTCAGAGAGAAGGTGGGAGTGGGAGTTGGTATGGGAAAAGATTAACCAAAAAACTTATATGTATATATGCATAAGCCATGAACACAGACAATAGTGAGGTGAAGACCTGGGGATGGAGAGGGTCAATGGGGAAAAAGGGGACATCTGTAATACTTCCAACAATCTATATTTTTTTAAAAAAAGCCTAATATGTGAATCAACCGAACAGTGGAACAACTGGCTGCTATGACTGAACACCGTGGGGCAGACACTCAATGCAGGAGCTGCCCCCTGGTGGTCAGTGCACTCCCACAAGGGGCGCGCTGCTCAGCCAGAAGCCAAGCTCATAGTTGGTGAGCACAATGGAGGTGGCAGGAGCCTCTCCCACCTCTGCGGCAGTGCTAAGAATGTCTGAATGACGGCTTAGGCCTGCTCCCTAGGGGAAGCAGGCCTAAGTTGTCAGTTGCACATCCCCTGAGGGCTTCTGGACTGGTAGAGGGCACAGGCCGAGCTGAGGGGCACAGGCCAGGCTGAAGTACCCACCACAAGTGCACAAATTTCACGCACCAGGTCTCTAGTAAAGATAATAAATAAATAAATAAATAAATAAATAAATAAATAAATAAATAAATAGATAGATAGATAAATAAATAGATAAATAAATAAATTTTAAAAAAGAAAGTGGAGAGAAATGGACATTGAGTCCTTAAATAGTTCTGTTAATGGAGACAGATGCAAGAGGTTTAAATAGAAGTAGGTAATATTGATTTCATAATAATATATAGGAAGTTGTTGGAAGCCCTGTATTTCTTTCAGAAAATAGACTTTGCTCTAGGGTTCTTTTCCTTAAGGCAGTTAAATTAACTTGTATTCTTGACCTGAGTGAGGCTTACAAGGCATATGTTCAGCAAGCCCATGATAAAGATCCAGTTTTTTCCTTTTTTCATTGAGGTGAAATATGCATACATAAAATTAACAGTTTTATAATGTAGAATTTCTTGGCATTTATATAATACACTAGAGGCCTGGTGCACAAAAATTTGTGCACTCAGGGTAAGAGGGGGTCCCTCAGCCCAGCCTGTGCCCTCTCTCAGCCTGGGACCCCTCGGGAGATAACGACCTTCTGGCTTAGGACTGCTCCCGGGTGGCAGAGGGCAGGCCCAATCCCTAGGTGCAGTCCCTGGTCGGGCTCAGAGCAGGGCTGATTGGGGAGTTGGGGAACCACCCCCTGTCATGCACAGAGCAGGGCAGATCGGGAGGTTGCGATTCCACCCTCAGTCATGCTCAGGGTAGGGCTGATTGGGGGGTTGGGGCACTGCCCCCTGTCACACTCAAGGCAGGGTCGATGGGGAGGTTTCGGCGCCACCCCCTGTCATGCACAGAGCAGGGCCAATCAGGGGGTTGGGGCACCGCACCCTGTCACACACAGAGCAGGGCCGATCAGGGGGTTGGGTTGCCGCCACTGTCACACTCAGGGCAGGGCCAATGGGGAGGTTATGGCTCTACCCCGTCACACATAGAGCATGACCCATGGGGGGCGGTGTTGGGGCACCTCACCCTGTCACACACAGAGCCACAGGGCGATCAGGGGGTTTGGGTGCTGCCCCCTGTCACGTTGATCCCGGTGCCGGGAGGCCTGGCGGCTCTGCTGATCCCGGTGCTGGGAGGCATATTACCCTCTTACAATATAGGATAGAGGCCTGGTGCATGGGTGGGGGCTGGCTGGTTTGCCCTGAAGGGTGTCCTGGATCAGGGTGGGGGTCCCCACTAGGGTGCCTGGCCAGCCTGGATGAGGGGATGATGGCTGTTTGCAGCTGGTCACACACCCTTCAGGGTGGGGGTCCCCACTGGGGTGCCTGGCCAGTCTGGGTGAGGGGCTGAGGGCTGTTTTCAGGCTGGCGGGTGACTGAAGCTCCCAACCTCTCCTTTTTTTCTTTTTTCTTTTTTATTCTGGGCCAGCTTTAGCTCTGAGGCTTGGCTCCAGCTCTGAAGCCTCGGCTGCTGAAAGCAGGTATTTGGTTTGTTTGGTTTCTATAATTGAAACTGTTTCAACTCCAGCTCTGAGATCCCTGCTGGCTGAAAGCAGGTTTCTGGGTTTTTTTTTCAGCTTCTGTATTTGTAACAATGTTTCAAACTGCAAGCTCAGAGGCTGGCAGCGGCAGACGGGGAACGTTGGAGTCCTCTGTCACTGAAGCAAGCAAGCCTCATGTTTGCTTCAAGCTGCTTGGCTGCCGGCCGCCATCTTGGCTGGCAGTTAATTTGCATATTGCCCTGATTAGCCAATGGGAACGGTAGTGGGGGTACGGCTAATTACCATGTTTCTCTTTTATTAGATAGGATTCACAATGTTGTACAACCATCACTCTCATCTTGTTCTAAAACATTTTCATGACCTCAAAAGGAAACTCCATACCCATTAAGCAGTCACTCTCTTTCTCCCCTGGCCCCAGCACCTGGCAACTGTCAATCTGTTTTCTATCTCTATGGATTTATCTAGATTATGTACCTAAAATAATTGAAAACAGGTATTTAGACAATTACTTGTACATGAACGAAGATCTAGTTTTGAATGGACAACTTTGAAGGAGGTTAGGCTCTAGACAGTATTCCTTAGAAGGTGAGTCCTGTGAAGATAAAGGTAGAGTGGCCACAATGCCTGTTGAATTTATTAAGACTTGTTTCATTGTGTTCCATACTTCAAATTTCCCTCTGTGACAAAAGCAGAATCAGAGATGACAATGGTTTCTGTAAATTAGCTGCAGTTATGTGAAAGGTGAGTTCTGGGTTAGCCACATAGTAAATTTTAATAAGGGAACTGCAGAATCTAAACTTCATTGTTTAC
Organism: Myotis daubentonii; assembly: GCF_963259705.1. NCBI lineage: Eukaryota > Metazoa > Chordata > Mammalia > Chiroptera > Vespertilionidae > Myotis > Myotis daubentonii. The sequence goes on along the minus strand of NC_081847.1, from coordinate 28,365,693 downwards.
AGGTGTGTGTGTTTAAACTGTTTTATAATCGGGGAAATTTTTTCCCTAAATGGCTACTATTGGTAAATAATCCTCTCTAATCATAGGCTTAAAATGTCTGGGCAAAACCAAAAATGACTCGCTGTCCAAGGTTTAGTAACAGTTAAGGCATTTAAACAGGAGCAGCCTGAAGAATTGTCCTCCGTTTAATCTTAGCCAACCTACAATTACTCATCTCCCAGCGAGACTTTCCCTAAGCAAGTGAAGGGCAACCGAAGTGCATGAATTGTACTCTGATGACTCAAGAGAAACAAAACCCTGATCATCTTTGTTTCAAGTAGTGTGTGTTGTAGGTAGAAAAACAAAAGCCCCTCTTTGGTGGTGAATAATAGCTTGCCCATCAGATCTTCTCCAAGTCCAATTTCCACTGCCTATGTCGAGGTTTCGAAAAGTGCATATAAAACAAATGAAGCTTTACAAACCTAGTGGAATATTATGAAATACTAATTTTACAGGTGCATGTGAGTGGACTGCAATTCCAAATACCAGAATGCCATTAAATATAATGCACTCCGTATGCAGGGCAGTTAATTTAATATTAAACCAATAAAACATTTACCAGTGCCAATGAAGGTCCTGGTTGTTGACAGCAGGCTAGGTGTCCCACAGCCATGCCGTCTTTCTGTTTGTAGGCCAATTTTACACAGCTGCTTTCTTCTGGAAATCATGCCTCATTTGAAGCCTTTGCAAGTATGACAAATAGCCTCTCTAAGCCTTAGCGACGGTGGGGACGCTTGAAAATATTTAGGAGCATTTATTAGCTAGAATATGAAACAAGATTTAGTTCAACCACAGTCTTCGACTGTGTGGAGGCCTGATTATTGGAGGAAATGCTACCTGCTCGGGCGTGTGTATCTTTTGCAGGGCACTGCATAAAATTACCACTCTGAGGGCAATACTAAGTTCAAATTGCATAAAAATTCTAATGCCTGTCCATAAAATGGACACAATTAGAATAACATATTTACTTCTAAACTCAGCTGTTTGGTGACATTATGGTCTCTTTTTGTCTGCCATTCTAGGCATAGAAGATGTAAAATAAAGGTTTTTACACAGGGAGTTTGGGTCTATGGAGGAATTCAGGATTTATAGAAAAAGGTACATAGCAATACAAAAAAAAGAGAAATGTTAAGTGCTAAGCATATTGTTCAAATAAAACATATTGTACAGAGTTTACTGGGGCAAAAGTAGTAGAGGAAGTCTACCGAAAAGGTGGAGTTTGGGCTAGTTAACAGGAGGGAAAGGTGTAAGAAACTGGCAGTGCAGAGAGGATTCAGGTGGATTTGTGCACACAAGGATGCTCTTCTCTGAGAAAAGGTGGACCAACATGGCTGAAGTGGAAAGTTCATGGAGTTGGGTAGTAGGAGATAAATTTGAATAGATTGAATGGTTCTGATAACAGTCTCTTGAGCAGGATTATAGTTTGTTTTTGCTATTGGAAATGGTATGATGAGGGCTTTTGGAACATGAAGGTGACACAAGAAGGGAGGGTTTGTGGGAATTCCATTATGGTAGCCTCTTGGATTAATTGCCAAGAGAAAATTGAAAAATGTACAGTATGATTAGAAGGTTAGGTAATGAGAGATTTGCACTGGGGTGGCAGTGATGAAAAGGAATGGAATGTTGTTTAGGGAAACATTTTGAAGGAAGTATTTATAGGATCTGAGAACTTCCTGGGTGTAGAGAGTGACAGGTAGGCAGGTCCAGGCCAATTCTGGGACTTTAAACTCAGGTAACTTGAACAATAGAATAAGAAACCCAAAGGGGAGACTAACTTAGTGAGGAAAAGATGAGATTCATTTTAGACATGTTGAGTAAATCCATGTAGAGGTTCCTAGTAGGCCTTTGGGAAAGCAGGACTGAAACTTAAAGAAAAATAGATTTGGGTGTTATCACCCACAAGAGAGGTGTTAATTGATGCTATGAAACTCAAGATTTCTGAGGCAGACTGGAGAGAGAAAGCTGTAGGGACCAGAGACACAACTTCCTTTTGGTTTCTAGGTGTTCAGTGGTGTAAGAAGTGAAGCCAGGGATATAAACAGGAGTTGGCCAGAAGCCAATGTAACATCAAATCTTTTTTTTTTTTTCAAAGAATCTAATCAATAGCAATTACTGAGTTGAGAACTGAGAAAAAGTCATTTGAAATCTCTAAGTAAATACCTACTAGACACCATTGCGAGAGTGGTGGGAGTTAAGGAATGAGTGGCTACTTTGAGCATGGGTGCCATGAATATAGACTTCCCTTTTGAGGAGTAAAAGCCAAAGCAGAGAGGAACAAGACAGACATTTGGGTGTAATAACAGCATCAAAGGTACTTGTTTTTGAGATCACACATATGCTTATTTCAGGTAAGGGAAGAAGAAATTTAAAAGAAGAAAATACTAAGAACATTGCCTAGGGTGTGTATTATCTGAGAAGGTTAAGTATCCAATACAAATAAAACAAAATATGACTTCTACCAAGATGAGATAATTAGAGATGATTAAAAATTACAGGAAGAAATGGATATATCAAAATTAATATGGCTATTTGGAAGAGGGAACTGAGTAGACAAAATGAATGAAATCGTCCCAGGTATATGGAATTTATTAGCATCTATTAGCCATTAAAGGTGGGAACATTTAATCCCTGGTGAAGTTTAGTATACCCATATTTATAAATTACTTTGATCAAGGGGAGACAACCTGGTTCCTGTTATTGTAATGGGATTGTTAACAGCTGCCTGGAGCACAATGTTTTGAGAAGAGTTTTGAGGCTACATCCAAACTCAGCATTCAGGATTGCCATTGAAGAATCAACAATGTCTGCCTTGAACACAGACTTAGGAAATGGCAGCTCCAGTGCTAGCTAACAGAAAGAACACTTAGGCCACAATGAGTGTGAAAAATCCAGTTGCTAAGAAGATTCCAGGGAACTTCTGTTTCTCAGGATGACACAAGGTTGAAAATGAGCAAGGGAGAAAGTTAAAGTGAGGAAGTCTAGGGTGTTCTTACCCAGAATATGGACCAGCAGCCTTGGCATCACCTGGGATGCTTGCTAGAAACTTAGAGTCTCAGGCTTCACTCCAGACCCACTGATTCCAACTCTATTTGAACAATATCTCAACTGACTCATCTACTCACCAACTTTCGTAAAGGGCATTGCTGGGATATGTGCCGAAATGACCACAGAGATCAAGCTAGGTGGGTGAAGGAGTCACAGAACCCAAGAAGAATGCTTTAAGTCTGATTAATGGTTCTCAAAGTGTGGTCCCCAGACAAGTTGTATCCTCAGCACCTGGGAACTTTTTAGAAATGCAAATTCTCTTGCCCCACCCAAGATCTAATGACTCAGAAACTCTGAGGTTTGGATGCAGGAACTTGTATTGAATGAGCCCTCCAGATAAATCAAATATGCCCTAAAATTTGAGAACCATCAGTATAGGTAATTTGGTGAATGTGTGTTTGGTAAGAAGTAAAAAAGTTAGTTGAAAAGGTTCAAGTCTACATCAATATTACATACCACTAAGAGCTTAGTTAAATCAACCAAGAAAAAAAGACCATGAATATTTGGTGTTGTAGGCAAAGTGGGCAGTTTTCCAGATGAATTTTTGGCAATTAGTGGACAAATACTTCCCCTGAAGAAGTTCATAGTATAAGAGAAGTTAGGTTATGAGAAGATAAAGTTTCCATAAAACACCATTTACAATGACAATGAAACTGCAAAGTAAGCAGGGCAGGTCTAGTTTGGGGTGTTTTAAAGGTGAATTACATATAAATAATGTTCCCATTATTAAAGTAGGATTTGACATTTGTGTCAGTTATCATACATATCTAAAACTACTATGATCAGATTTTGTAAAGAAAAACAACTGCAATTCTAACCTCTCTCTCATCTACTACCATAGAGCCCTTCCACGCTAATCCAAAGGTATTTAGGGCTGCTGGACATCTGTAACTTTGGGGTCGCCACCAGCAAGGAAAGCCAACTGGTGTTCTCTATGTTGCTGCTCTGCCCTACCTAGTCGCTCCCTACCCCACGTGTGGCTATTTACATTTCAATTAATAAAGTAAAATGACTAAGAATTTTTCCAGACAGACCTGCCACATTCCCCATGCTCAATAGTTGCTTGTGGCAAGTGGCTGCCATATTGAGCAACAAGGTTTACAAGACATTTTCATTATTACAGAAAGCTCTATTGGACAGGTCTTGAGCTTTTGATTTAAGATTCATATCATAATACAGGCTTTGTCAGAATCAGGCTGACTTACCAAGGAGATGCTTTTCAGTGGGGCGAAAAGCATATTCCATCTGTTAAAAGGGTGGGATTGGGGGGTGAAAGTCCAGCAGTCCCCATCTGCTCTGAACACACAAATGTTTTCTAGCTTCTCCTTGAACAATTGGGATGTGGAGACCTGAGGGGATCAAGAGATGACAGTATTTATTCACTTTCTTCTTTATTTGTGTGATGTCAGATGAGGCCCCCCCCCCAAAAAAAAAAATCACCCAAAACAAGATGATTTTGACTAACATTCCAGCACTCTTCATAATTTTATTTACACAGTTTTTGTGTCTGTGTGTTTTATTTTTGATTTTTTGCCAAGGCCTCTCATACAGAAGGTGACCGCAATAGTTTTATTTTACATGTTTGTCTATCTATCTATCTATCTATCTATCTATCTATCTATCTATCTAATCTATCATCTACACTTTTTGCTGCAGCCCTAAAAGATAAATGCATTATAAACAGTGGCTCTGGTGAGCAGCCAGCAGAGTCTGAGGTTGGCTTTTCAGGTTTGGTTTGAGGCCCTTGTAAACTTCCAGTTATTTTTAACCTGCCTTTCTTGAAAGCAGGCTAGAAAGAGAACAGTATTCATTCAGTTTTGCTACATAAACCTTTTTTGGGGGGGAAGAGGGTTGTTAGGTACCTTTTCCTTTGACTGAATCAAACATACTAGAAACGAGTTATTGATCTGAAGCTCAAAACAGTGTCACCACCTTAAGCTGAGGGGTCATACCTAAGGTACAGAAACTGGAATTAACAAGAAGACCTCTGGAATCTGCCGTGGCTCCTGGTAGATGGAGATACAAACCTTTGGGCTTCAATCTGTAAGTCTGATGTTTTGTTTTTATAATAAGAACCCGCTTGGTATCTATAAAATTCATCAACCAGCATAATGCCACCTTTGTCAGACACAGGTATAAATCTGTGAAGAATCATAAGGTAGGTGAGTAAGTGACTTTTCTATGTCAAGGAAGTCTAAGATTAGAAAAAGGATGTTGCCTTGGGAGACCTGTGAGCTATTCGTGTAATTTGACTTAGGGGTTTATGGCAGCATTTCCTGTTTATTCTTTGGTGTTGCTCCCCTTGGGCAAACATAAATACCCCTGTGTCTCCTGTTTCCTATGTTCCCCAGAATAATTTTTTCTTGCCCTGGTCCTGGGAAGATAAATGTTCCAAGCGTTTCTGATGAGGCTTCCAACATCTTCCATATGAATCTCTGTGAAACGCTAAGAAGTCTTTTCCGGGCAATTAGCCTCATATAATTTTCCAAATTATATGTTTAGGTCTGACGTGTGTCTCTCCAAAGCTGGTGTGCTATTTGTTTATTTGGTTCTGCACCCCGGGTAGCAAGGAGTCCCTCTTGCTGCAGGTGAACCCCTGTGAGTCACATCGCCAGAGAGGAGCTACCACACTCGCAGGTCCTGGCAAGGCACCTTCCAAACCTTTATGAAAAATAGAAACTAGCTGTCTTCTTTTCTCCTTAATGCTTACTATTATTCTTTTTCCAAAAGTATAAATATGAAACTGACACTGAACAAACAGTTTGTAATGGCATCCTCTCTAGTTTTATAGCTTCACTAACATCAGTTGGCTTCCAGTCAAAGCCAGTGAAGGTCATGGCCATGCCTGGGCAGGGTCCTTCCGAAGCATGTTAGTGCTCAGATCCTCTAGCCCCCATCTGGAGTCCCCTTGGATAAAACTTCATTCTGCTTCCCAGCACATGCTGGTTAGAATCTGGGAAGCCCACCACACTTCTTTCTCTTTCCTCAAATTAAACCTTTACTCAGTTTTTATGTTCCAGGGTCCTGATCCTCCTGGTGACAGAGGGTTCATCAAAGATTAATTAGGTACACTTATTCATGATGATATAGTAGCCAGCTAATCTATGACTCCTGCCTCATAAATCTTAACTCAGTTCTTAGGATTGCAGGAAGGAATGGGAGTTCCACTAGTAGGCCATGCGAGGAGGCAGGAGTGATGACTCAGGGTGTCCCACACTCTTGCCAGGGAAATCTTACCGGCGGCTGCCTTCCCTACCCTAAGACAACCAAGGACATCGGGAAGAGGTCACACCTCCTTGAGTGACTAACTGAAGATGGGGAAGAGTAACCTACAAGAACTTGATTTTTTAGGACTCAAAACCTCTCAGTCATTTTTAGTTCTACCATCTCTATGCAACACTGTGAGGTTACATTCTCTAGACTACACATCTGATGATTCCCCTCATTATATATATTTTAAAGCCCCAATTCCTTGACATGATAGATAAGCATGCATAATGCAATGTGGCAAGCACACTTTTCACTTACGCTGTGCTTTTTCTGTTTCTTGATATTACAGATGAACTTTTTATTGTGACCTGGACATTTTGGCTATTGTGTTTGGAAAATCTGAGTCCTATTTACATCTTTTATTTTAGTAAGCAGTCACCCTGTTAGGTTTAGCATGAAAGGACATGGCAAACGATATTGAAGTTCTTTGGACTATTCATAACATTTATACATTCAATGCATAGCCAGACTATATGCTATTGAAGTTCTTTTGACTGTTCATCTCATTTATACATCCAATGCATAGCCAGGCTATAAACCTTCTCTCCCAATGTACACAGCAGTTATACTATCACTTTTGAAAAGAGGGCATGGAAGAGTAACAAAATTCCCAGGAGTGGTCTCCTTCCTTTTTCTTCTGATGTTCCTCACAGTCTATGCAGACTGAAAGGCAAACTTCCAGCTCTCCCCTTCCCCCCAGCAAAGCCCGCAATCAGCAACAAACAGATCCCATTTTGATCTCTTTTGTGTTATAGTGTCTCTCATCTCCATTTCCTGATCTTCCTAATCTCAGTACAGCAGTTTCTTATCAGAAGGAGCTCCGGAAAGTCAGCTTGCTTCATAGGAGAGGATGCTGACTCAGCCTTGAGTGTTAGGTGAGAACTGGCTCAAGCTGGCTCAGTGGGTGTCAGCCTGCTGCCAGACAAAAGCCCTGCAGGTGCGGAAATGCCATGGACTCAGCAAATTGGAGCACAGGACAAGGTTGAACTTTCCCTTCTTCCTAAGTACCAGAACTGAAATGAACGAACATTTCGATCATTGTTACCATGCCTCTGTGCTGCAGTCAGAATGGCTCTTTTCCCTTCTGGCCACCTTTAAATGGCTGATGTTTAATGAATGAATATCATATGTTACCCAGCATTCTAAACACTGTCCTAGTGTGCAGTGTAGGTCTGCTACAATAACAATAATAATGGCAGTGGTAGTAATAAACAAGATATTATACTAATAATAGCCACTTATTGAACTCTTCATTGAACACTTATGCTATTCTAATTGCTTTGTATGGATTAACTCATTCTATTGGCCCATCAATGCTATAGGGTGGTGACTACTATAATGCCTATTTTACAATTTAGGAACCTGAGGCTAAGATATCATTAAGTTAACCAAATCCACACAGGTGTAGATTTAGGGGTTGAGATGCAAATTTAGGTAGTGTGACATCAGAACAGATGCTCTTGGTCATTAGTCTATAGCTACCTAATTCTTCTAGGACTTCTTGAAGTAAAATGAAGGAGTTTGATCGCACAATGACAATTACAATAATACAGTGACAGCAACAACACCAGTAATAGTGAGAAAATTGTCTAAGTGCTTATTACTCAGAATGTATGTCATACATTTGACATGTTTTTTTTTAATATAACCCTCATCACTGCCTATATTTGAAGAACTATTCTTATCCATATTTTATAGTCCAGCAGAAATGTCCAGGGACATGCTGAATATCACACAATTAATAAGTAGTAGAACCAAGGTGGAACTCTAGCCATGGTGTTTTTCTATGAGTTAGCAAACACACACACACACACACACACACACACACACACACACCCTCTTCTATTTGTGGAATTTGGGCCACAATTGAATATATATATATATATATATATATATATATATATATATATATATATATATATATTGTCCTCTACTTAGGAATATATTTCTAAAGATGAACATCATTACTTCCTGAGTCATTTATCCAAAATTAGGGCCATGGAAACAGAAGGCAGCTACTATGGGAGATCATCAAAGATAGAGGTTAGTAAATTGTGCTGAGCTTGTTTCTCCACATGCAAGATAATTTGTTAGGCTGACAATTTAGTGGCAGTTGAACACTTAAGTTAACCTTTCCCTGAATCTTGATCAAGCCTTCACAAAACTTTAGGCAGCAATTTTGTTTTTAGGGTACATTTTTCCTTATAAGTGGTTCAAGTTAGTTTCACAGGGGATTTAAAATACAAAGGAAAATGGGCATAAATGCAACATATGAACATATAGATGCTTTCAAACCTTTCTATTCTAATTTCCCCAAAAGAACAGAAACATCAAGGTGAGAATTGAAAATGTGGTTCTGCCATTCTGAAGGCTGCATAGTCAATGTATACAACCTGCTGAGATAGTGAGAACATCTTTGAAATGAATTTTTCTATCATTATAAGTTATGAGCACCTGTGCATGAGTCTATCTGGCATGAAAATAGTGTTTGTATGGCTGAGGAAAGATGCAGTTTAAACAACTAACTCAGCACCGATTCTCTTTAGGTGTGACCCATTTAGCAAGAAATTTTTAGGTATTCAGAATTAATTGTATATATATCAACCCAAACATAAAATATTTTTTTTCTTTTTGAGATTTGGTTTAAAGTTGTGATAAAATGAGCTAACTTTTTATTTTGGTGGATTTTAATCATTCAGTTAATTTTAAGTTGCATGCTTTTAAGTTGCATTTAATCACATCTACCTAATTTATTCCTAAAAGGAGTTTATGTTCACATTTATACTTCAAAAGAACAATAATAATAACCCAGAATGAGTTGGGCATTTCATCAAGTGAGCATTTAAAAAATATCATGAGTAGGGGTTCAAACTTTTGGTGACTAGTCTGGGATAGAAAATTTATCAAAGGTATTCAAAACTCTAGGCTTCCCATGGTGCTTGCTCTTTGCCCAACAAATATTTACTGTGTTTCTACTATGTATAAAACACAGGGGGGAGGGGCTTTCAAGGTGAATGAATCAGACAGGATCTTATCTCACAACCTAGTTAAAGACAAGGGGTGATAAAGTGCATCCACAAGCAAACATAAAATAGGGAGGTATGTTGAAAAGTCCCATAGGAAAAATAAAGATAAACTAACTAAGAGAGCTTAGGTGATGCGAGCAGAATTCCATGAGGTAGGGGGTTACTCGAATTGGGGCTTCAGAGATGGCGGGATTTTACAAAGTCAAGACCTTGACGGCTGCATTTCAGGCAGAGGTGGTTGTAGCTGAAGCCACAGCAAATTATACTTGGAAGGAAATTGTCAGCAGTCAAGCCTAGAGAATTGTGTAAAAGGGAGTGATGTTAGAGAATTGGGTGGAAAAGACTAGTTAAAGACTTTGAAGTTTTTGTCCGAAAGCAATGGAAAATCACTGAAGTATCAGATCAGGGGACTGGCATAGCTCAACAATGATTTAAGAAGAAAGGTTTGCTAAGAGACTATTAGAGATAGTAGAAGCTGGAGAAATTAGAGACAAGAAGACCAGTTATATGGCAATTAACAATAGAATTTATACCATTTGAAATAGGACATAATGAGCAAATATAATGAGCAAAAGAAGTATAAATAGTACATGGTAGTATATGTGTTGAGGTGTGCGTGTGTGTTTGTGTGTGTGTGTGTGTGTGTGTGTGTGTGTGTGTACTTGTGCACGTACATATTGGTGCTAGTTAGGGGAGATAGACTTAGAAAGGGAGAATAATAACACTCTGCAGAAAGAGGAGAGTCCCTGGGGGAGACCTGGTTGTGGTGAATAGGGAAGATGGTGATTTATACTGTAGTGGTGTTGATTTGAACTGACAGCAAATAGAAATGTTGAGGAACTACCCATACAGAAAATGAGTTGAAAAGAGCAAATCTGACTAGAAATAAAGTTTTAGTTACCCCAGCTCTCAGACCTCAAGTTGTACAGGTGATTTATTCAATTTAAGTATACTTTTAAATTAGGGCTAATAGTATATTTCAGAGCATGCCTATGAAAACAACATTAGCACTCCAGTGAGAATTTAGAGGGTCATAACTACAGTTTGTTTTATACCAATGTCAAGAATGTAGCCCTAAACCATATTAGATCACTGATGAGGACAAGAAAGCCCTGGGCCCTCGTGCCTAATATGTATGAACGGATATATATTTAGTCCCCCTTGAAAATCTGGCATATTTCTTCATGGGCTGAATTGAAACAGACATTAGCTCTTACACAATCTACTTTGTGATTATTTCCACCTATCTCCTTCACATTTATTTATTATTTATAGACTTTTTTTCTTAGGGACTTCATATTTTAGCTAGACTTCATTTTTAGAGTGGTTTTTAGCTTACAGCAAAATTGAAAAGAAGTTAGAGAGATCTCCCATATACCCTCTGCCCCTACACATCCCAATTATCCACATTATTCATCAAAGTGATAATTTTTTTCACCAAGAATGAACTTCCATTGACACATTATAAACACCCAAAGCTTATTTTAGGATTTGTTGTTATATATTCTATGGGTTTGGATAAATGTATAATGACATATATCCATCATTATAACATCATGCAGGATATTTTCATTGCCCTAAAAATTGTCTGTGCTCTGCCTTTCCATTTATCCCCCACCCGATTCCACCCCAGTTAACCACATGATATTAACGTTTGAATTCTAGTACACCTTACTCTTCTTACTAAAGATATTAACACAGTCTTCTGTTAAACCATCAATAATTTCATACTGGATTAGGTAAAACATAATAAATATAAACATGTATAATATTTTTACTCTTTAAAGGGTAATTTTTTTTTTAATTTGCCTTTGTGGGACAAATTTTAAACACAATTTTTGACTATTTACACAGATAAATGAAAATTCACTATAACTTTGAAAAGTAAAAGTGTCTTACAAAAAAATTTTTGGATAATCTCTGCTAAACAGTGACACTAACTTTTTAAGGTAAGTCTTGTCAATTTGGTCTCAAAGTATTGTTTTTGTTTTTTTTTTCTTTCTCAGAATTAGATTTCAGAATTTCTAACCCCTCCCTTCAAGTTTACCCTGTGCCATTTCCCCTCGTTTTCTTCTCATTATATCAGGTTTCTATTTTGTGATCTGTGTACCCATGGTTGTTTAAAAAGCAGCCCAGACTTCTAGCCCATAAACATCACTTCCTCTGTCTCCTGAATTTATTTAAATGACTGATACTGAGCCCAGGGGATCACTTACACTAACATCATGGAGTCAAGAGTACTCATTAATTCCACCTCAAGCTATCCATAGGTCAACAGCATGAGGCAAGACCCCCATATTTCATTACTTCAAAACCAAATCTCCTTTCTCAATCCTTCACTTCCCAAGCTTTATGCTTTGGGTACTCACTCAACCACTTGGTTAATGAGCCAATTGAAGGGCATGTTTGCAGCCCAGTCACAAGTACTGTTTCTTTTCCTTCCTGGTCACTGTATTCACTTACATGTTCTCTGTCACCATAGAAATAACAAATTGGCATTGATTTATTTTTTAACCAATTCTGAAAAATTACATGCCACCCCCTGCCAGTGGTTTCTGCAATGTGGTATCTATCAGTTGACCTGTTGGCTTTTCAAATGCAGAGAGGTTCCCCAATCATCCGCATCTTTAAACAGATGGAACAATGTATTGGGAACAATTTGGATGTGATTGTTTTTCGAATTTAAAGGAAAAGTAGCATTATTTGCACCCTAAGCAGATATGAAAGTCTAAGCCTAGTATTAGCCTCTACATCACAATACCTCCTAATGATACTCTCCACTATGACAGGTGATTTTATAATTTAAGCTTAAAAAACATTAAATGTGATTATCATGAAAAATATTCACTAGGCCATTTATTTTCAACAGTCTTTATCAGCTCATTGACCAACAGAATATTGATCATAACTCATTTTGGGTGTGGAAATGTTTCTCTTAAATTTCATCTGCTCTAAGTCAAAGAGTGCCTGAACTACAGAACCTCATGATAGAAGCTATTAATGATGTTACAAGCAGAGATTGTATTGTAGTTCACTGATGGTATGCTTTGCCCTTGGGGCATAAACACATGCTTAGTATGTAGAGATTTTCTTAACAGTTGCAAATCAGTCCTTCTCAAAGGCTATTTTAACAACAGGTATTCCAGCCCCTCCGTAGTTTCTGCATTGTGGTATCTATCAGTTGACCTGTCGGCATGATCTTGGACTCTTAGGGTTTTTCCTAATTCCTGATTCCCTGCCAATGATGTGTTGGCCTTTTATTCTCCAGTCCAATGTCTCATGTAGGAACAGGACTGATTGCTTTTCAGAGATTAAGATTGAAGAGAGATCAGGTCTCAGAATTCACCCATGAAGAGTTCTCTGAGGGTAGGCCAAGTGGAAAGCCAACTCCCAAGATGTTACTTAGAAGGGTTGGGCCCTCCTGGTCTTGCCCTTGTTTTCCTGTCTCTTTAATGAGTCAATATAAATACTAAAAAAGTGGTTTCTTTCTCACTCATGCCCCCTACCTCACCCCAACTGAATGAATGGTAAATGAGAGATGAAGAAGTGAGCGTCACTGGGAATACATAGCCCCATGTGTGTCATAGGTGGTTCCGATAGCTTGACATAGTTAATTCAGAGAATTATAGCTACCTTTGTTAAGCCCCTGAAATACATCTATACAGGCACTTGTCACACTATAGGCAGGCCTGACATGTCTGCACATACTACCAATCTACACATACACATACAGAGGCATACACACTTTTAAACACTTTTTAAAATCCCATTGTCTAACTAGTACCAGGATCATGCTAGGTGCTTTACAAATGTTTGTTGAATAAATAAATGCATGAATGCCTGACATTGTTGGGATGTCTCAGATACTTTTAGGCTGTTTGGTTTTCAAAATGTTGCTGCACAGAAGTGGAGTTGACTTAGGAATCAGGGCCAAAGAGCCAAGCCCTTGCCATGTGCGTACTTTCACTCCATGACTCAAACTCTGCTACTCTATTCTGAAGGTGTAACCAACCTCATGCATTCAAATGAGTCTAATTTTAAATGTGCAACAATTGGGCTTTGAAAGATTTTAAATTACCTTGAACTAACTAGAAATATAAAAGAAAATGTTAGCAGGGTCATTTGAAATCTCTTTGCCTCTAAGAGGCTGGCTTTTTCTTAACTTTTTTTTTTTTATTTAAAGAATGAATGAAACAGGATTCTAGGGTTAATAAATCAGAGAAAGAGAACAAATCATTTTTAAGCACATTCACATACTTTCAGGCACCACTTTACATGTTAGAATAATTAGTAACTACTCTAACTTAAATTAGGATAATTACTAGGCAATTCTTTTTGTTATTTAAATTTAGTTATTATTAGTGCTTCAAAAATAACAAAACTGCATCTGCAAAAGTTTCCATCCTTTAGCCCTTTCATTACTTCAGAATACTTCTGTATCAAATCATGTGAATTAGTGAGTTTGAGACGAAACAGGTACAAAGCTTAGCTCTCCACAGTGCATATTCTACTGTTCTGAGGCTGCTACGGAACTCATCCTTTAAGGATGCTTTCCTTCCCGGGGTCTCAGTCTCAGGTTTGCTATGAACAAAATGTTGCTGCTACCCTCATAAGATCAGGAGATTTCTGAGGCTCAGCCCTCAGCCTTGTTTGAAGCTTTTACACTCCAGTCTCGCTTATCTACTTTCTCCTTTTGACTTACTCTTTGGATAGACACCCACCCAGAGGACAAGCATCCAGCCTTACAAATTTCTGTGGGAGAGTGAAAAAAAAAAAGAGCTATTTAAGGAAATTCTGGTTCACTCATTTTTATCCCACTTAGAATAATTTGCTTGCAATCTTTCAAAAGCTAGAAAATCGTGGCTGTGTGTGCATGAGAGTGTGTTGGAGGAAAACCAGTCTCATTGAACAAAAGGGCAATTCTGATAGGAAATCTTTCATAGTAACATGACAAGGACTGAACTAACCTCAACGTGAGAGTTAAATGGACCTTATTTTTCAGGACCATGAAGGACCGCCACTTAAGCTTAGAAATGAAAATGAATAGCTTCCATTATTTTGGAATCAGAGGAGACATTGGCCATCCACTTGGTTCTTAGTTCAGAATTCCACACTGTTAGGAACACAACTGCTTTTCAGCTCTCTGTGGGCAACATTTAATGCACACCTGAAGTTAGAATGGATTCTGAAGCATATTGCTTTACTGGGCAGAAAACCCATGCAATATGCTGGGTTTTGTGCCACATAAATAATAATTAACTTTGGAATGATTTTCATCTTTATTAATTGTTGTCATCTGCCATAAGTGAACCAATCATATGTCTGAGGCTATAACTTAAAACTAATGTATGGGGAATTTGAGGGCTTACATATAAAGTGATAGTAATATGTATTATTTAAAAAGTTTTAAGTACCCCAAAGTACTCATAAGTGCATTATAGAAACATATGTATATGTATGTTTTATGTATTTATGTGTATATATGTATATACACACAAAATTGTGCCATTAAACTTGGAGGGCACAAATTATAAGCATGAATTCATAATATCTAAAACATTGCCAAGTTGTTGCCCTAGTTAGTTTGGCTCAGTGAATAGAACTTTGGCCTGGGGACTGAAAGGTCCCGGGTTCGATTCTAGTCAAGGGCACATGCCCAGGTTGAGGGCTCAATCCCCAGTGTGGGCGTGCAGGAGGCAGCCGATCAATGATTCTTTCGCCATTGATGTTTCTATCCTTCTCTCCCCCTCCCTTCTTCTCTAAAATCAATAAAACTATTAAAAAACAAAACATTGCCAAATTGTAACTGTAGGTCAAGGTCTGCTTTAGACTTTGAGCATAATCATGGGAACCAGATTCTGCTTGTGCTAACTTGCAATGCAGTCACACTTTCATGAACTTCCTCTTGAAAGTCTCAGTGTAGATTTTGAGGCAGTGTAGATTAAATATTAAATCTAATATTTAAACAAGCTTCTTAAAAAGAGGAAATGTTGCATTAGTCACAATATCAACTTGCCCTAGAGATAGATATAGCAGTGCCTTAGATGATAATTATGCTGCAAATAAAACATAACATACCACACAAATAATTTGGCACCTTCAAAAGAATTTGGCTCCTTTGAAAGTGACCCTTGATAATAATCATGCAATTATTACAATTATTAATATCTGAGGCTCTTTCCTCTGAGGAATCTATTAGGAACAACTATCTCCCATTATTATTATTATTATTATTATTATTATTATTATTATTTTCTTGAAAGATCTCCATTGTCCTGTTATACTATTTCAATCTTTATTCTTTTGAAGTTTCTGGGGATTTTTTGTCCTTTTCTCCAAGTTAATGCATATGAAAGCTCCAGGCACACTGACAGCTTAATTGCTGCCTTTCTAATTAAGTATTAAATTCTGCACAAACTCTTGTGTATTGGGTGAAGCTTATTCAATCATCTAGACATGCCACTGCATATCCTTCAGAGAAGTGCAGCCACCTGCCAAGGTATCCTATTTAATTAATTGTTTCCCTCAAATCTTTTGCCTAATGATATAGTTCAGAGAACACTTGAACTTATTTGAACTATATGTTGAGGTCTAATACTAGTCACAAAAATAAACTTCAGAGTGTGGCCATGTAGGAAAAGTATTGTTGAAAAATACATATTGACTAGGCCCTGTGGACATTAACAAAAGTTATGACTGGGTGAGTTTATTCCAAGACACAGGTTAGACGTAGTTTTCATTAGTGACTGTTATTAAAAATTATCCATTCAAACTTAATTTATAGGTATTTTTGCTCATTATTTCTTGTTTTCAATTTAATTTAGGATAAGAGTGCTTTCAATTCTCCAAGGTTGAGCAGATTTAATCCTCTTTATGTACCAAATAGAAAAACAAATATCAATAATAAAGGCTTTTCTGTCCAAGAAAAATTACACCGTGGGGTGCTGACCTTATCTGTGGACTGGATAATGCACGAGTGTTTGCAATCTTTGAAGAATTTCAAAGCAAAAGAAAGGTGGAGAACAATTGATAGGAGTCTGTACTGTAAATTTTCAATTCATGGACTGGCAAGTTTTACATTACATTTCAAGAAATTCTTTTCAGAGACAAATAAAACTAACTTTAAGATTAAAATCTAATTTGGTGCTTTATCTTAAGAAGAAATTTTTCAATCTTCCACTTTTCAATGAGATGTGCACCTGGACTTAGCATCTCAGGAGGGTTCGGAATGTTAAGAAACCTAACATCCCAAATGGGCCTTGACAAAGGTAGCGCCGCAGACTTGACCAAAGGTACATCCAGCCATAGTTTGTGTTCTGTGCTTACTTTTCATTCCTTTGTTTTTCATGTGTGAGTAGGGGAAGGAGGCACAAATGGATAGGATGTGTGATCAGTTGTTATCAATCAACTTTGGAAACTCCCTCGTGGCTTGGCATTTTTTGGACTGGCCTGGTCTTCCTGTTAGAAATCATATGAACCCCAGAGGAGAGCTCTTTGTCTCAATAGCAGATACAAATAAACAGAAATACACGTGGTATTTTTTTGTTTCTTCTTATTGAATGAGGTTAATTGGTTGGCTGTATGCTTATAAAGTAGACTAGAATATAGAGTAGTTATTAATATTGGTTAAATTTTGTTTTGCAAAACAGATTTTGAGAGTGGAGCACAATGTGGAAATTTATACCATTGCTAAGTCATTGCACTGAAATGAAGAACATACTGATTTCAAAGAGGAGAGTTGGAGAATTGTTCAGAACCAGTTTAAAGTCTCTCAGTTGATTTTCCTCCTAAATTTAAAACTAAATATCACTTTTGAGGGGGTTCTCTGTATAATTTAATTCCTATGCTGCTTTAATACTATCCTCTAAGTTAGGAGACTGAGCCTAAGGAAGATTATTTAAATAACTAGAGGCCTGGTGCACGAAATTTGTGCAGGTGTGTGTGTGTGTGTGTGTGTGTGTGTGTGTGTCCCTCAGCCCAGCCTGCACCATCTCCAATCTGGGACCCCTTGAGAGATGTCTGACTGCCCCTTTAGGCCCAATTGGGATTGGGCCTAAAGGGGCAGTCGGACATCACTCTCACAATCAAGGACTGCTGGCTCCCAACCGCTCACCTACCTGCCAGCCTGATAACCCCCTAACCACTCCTCTGCTAGCCTGATTGATGTCTAACTGTTCCCCTGCCAGCCCAATTGCCCCTAACTGCCCTCCCCTATGGCCAGGTTGCCCCCAACTGTCCTCCCCTGCAGGCCTGGTCCTCCCCAACTGCCCTCCCCTGCTGGCCCAGTCACCCCTAACTGCCCTCCCCTGCAGGCCTGGTTGCCCCCAAATGCCCTCCCTTGCAGGCCTGGTCCCTCCCAACTGCCCTCTCCTGCTGTCCATCTTGTGGTGGCCATCTTGTGTCCACACTGGGGCAGCCATCTTTGACCACATGGGGGCAGCAATCTTGTATGTTGTAGTGATGGTCAATTTGCATATTACCTCTTTATTATATAGGATGTACACAGCTAGAAATGAAAAGAGTCAGAATTTAAAGCCAGGTCCTCTTGACCCCAGATTTCTGTTTCTCAACTTGATATCAGGCATTGCCATTCTCCTAGTTTTTACCCAGACGGTGGCAGTAATGGTCGCCAATTCTTTGATTTTTTTTCAGCTATTATACAAATGATTCTCACTCCAGGCACTTATTAACATGAAGAAAAAGTCATAGATATAGGGGTAAAATCTCAAAGTTTCAAGGAAACAAAATATATGAAGAAAGCCCGTACAACTGTTGATTGTACACAAAACAGAGGCTATATGAGAGACATCTTTATCCTCTATTAGGATTCTTTTTTAAAGGTAAAAAGAACATGGGCTTAGCAGTCGCCAAGCATCCACCCTAACATTTAAATCTGAGTCATTTTTAGTTAAGCAAAACTGGCACAAGCCAATTGCCTATGGATAGAATTTATAGTGTGGCTAGTTTGCCAAAATACTACTATGGATTTTTCTCTCTCAGTTTTCTTACCTTGTCACCTTCCAGAAAAATATTTAAGTAGACTTCAAGTCCACACCATCTGACCTTCTTCCCTTTTCTCGTGAGTATGTGGGTCCTTGTATGCCTGTGTGTTGGGGGGAGGGGGGGGGGCGGAGGACAGGGGGGTGTTTCTATGAGGTGCCACCTTTAGGAATTAGGTTTTTATAGAGCCAGGTGCAGGACTTTCAGAAGATAACTCCTGAGAAAACGATGAGAAGAAGGTTTTATTTTTTCCCCCCATTCTTTCCTCTTCATTTTCAAGCATTAGAGCTTATGACTTGAGGCATTTCCCTTTATTGGTTTTTCCTCCAGGATGATCAAGAAAGTGATTTATGCCACAGTCAGAATGAGTCAGACAATAAGAAACCAAACTGTACTTGGACCAGTGAGTATGGATGTACTGAAATGAGTCCCAGCAAACTCCCTGTCTTTCTGGGTGTTTAACCACATGCAAACAGGATGGGATAGTGGCTTCACAATGGGTGTGGTTCTTCCACCTCTCCTCCCACAAACTCCCCTTCCTCTCTTTCCCTGCATGTGTTTCAAATTGGAGCAATGGTGGGTGGGAGAAGCAAGAGCTACCCTGTAACTATAAATAGGAAAGCCAAGGCTCAGAGTGTTCCGGAGGGGAGGTAGAGGGAGATAGACTGGGAGAGGCGGGAAGCTGCCCAAATTTAATCACTTGCGTTACTTTAAACTAAACCAACTTCTGTAGCATATTAAGAGGCTTTAGTAAATATGTGGCCAGCCTCAAAACCAATCTGAAAACAAAACAACAACAAAATCAAACAACAACAACAAAAAAAGCCATAATAGAGATGGTCCCTGATAGATAGTTACCTCCCTTAGCTTTGGAAAAATATAGCTTTAGTCAGAACTAATGTGGACCAAAACCCATGGAAAGATTGACGGAAATTCATTTTAAAAAGCCACACACATGAAAATAATTTACACAGGAGGTTTTCTGCACCACAGCTGTGCTGGTTATTTATTTTGGACCAGTTCGTACAAAAAGTGGTACCAAAAATGGACTCAATTCTTGCTTGATAACCTTACGAATGTCCAATTAGTCCCCTGACTCAACACTCCCTTTCCTGAATAGGCTGCTATTTAAAGGCAGATGGTCTTCAGGGTCTCCAGGTATTCATTTCTTTAGCATTGACTTTAAGATTTCACCCCTGGATCTCATCATTTCCAGTCTACGTACCTCTTGGTCCTGTTTTTTTTTTTTTTCTGCAACTGAAATATACCCAGAAGACACAGCATGGAAGACAGAAGACTGAATAGGACCACTGCTTAGTGTGTGAACCTGCATCTGCCTCAGGGTGGGAAAGATGCTTGTAAAGAGTACTCCCAGACCCATAAAAGTTATACAGAAGGATTCTCGTCTAGAGCACTGTTGCTTCACCCAGACCATAGACATCAGAGGATAGAGTTGCACCTGCTTTGATGCTTGCTCATTTTCCTCTGAACCCCTGAGCTAGGATGAGACAAGTGGTTTATGGGAGTTCCATGTACTTCACAGGGTGGGATCACCGTTGCACCTTGAAATTTAGTGGACCTGGGTGCCTTGAGGCTAGCCAACACATGTGCAAGGGTGTGACATTTATTTAAGGGATTTGGAGACCAAGGTCTCCGGTACATGCAATCAGAGGCTTCTGATGCCACTATTCATTGAATTATCCTCTGGTAAAGAAGGAGCTGGGGATTGATAGATCAAAACTCTGCCTTTGTGAAAGGAACATGTTTGCATAGTTCTGATCTGGTTAATAATCTTGATCATTATTTGGATTTATACAAGGTCTTTCTTCCATGTTGCCAAAGTGCTTCTTGTTCAATCTAGAATTACAGTGCATGAACTCTTAGGTCAACGCAAAGTTCACTTCTTAGGCTACCGCCCAACGGGGTGGATTTGTTTGGAGGAAGAACTTATTCCCTGAAGAGAAGCTCTTGTCATTCATAACAGGAGAAGAAGAGACTTTGTTATATTTCTGAAAGGTGGGGTGGTTGTTGAGGTTATTCTCAGTGCTTAGCACACAACGTTGGGCATCATAAGTTTAAGGCCAATGCATTCTTTTGCAGAAAATTGTGTGAAAGCACAAGGAATCAAAGTTATACCCTTAAGTCTAACAGTCTATCTGGAATACACTTTAAAGAGATGCTAAATCCATTCAAGTAGCACCTCCTCTCTTCACTAAAAATGCTGAATGTTGCTGAAAATCAGTCTTGGCAAGCATCAAAACTCTCACTGACCCAGACCAATATATTTAATTCAGCAAGGTTGTTTTCTCTGATTTTTTTTTCTTTTCTTTTGACAAGTTTATATTAAAATGACCAGAATCCATAAAATTTAAAACTTACAAAGTAAAGATTGTTTTTACTTCCACAATAACCTGCCAATATACAGATGCCCAGTCATGTGTTATGAGCAGAATCTATGACAGTTTAATAGTAGAAGAGTCAGTGTGCTTTCAGCTCCTCAGTAACTGGTTACTGATTCTTAATCTTTGATAGGCTCAGTTTTACCAATTGAACAGTGGCCTTTGATTTTTTACCCCAATTTATTATAAAATTTTTTTAAAAAAGAGTAAAAATTGACCTAATGAGACTTGTGAAATGTTTTGTCTGTTATTGTGAGTGCATTTAAAATTTTAATTTTATAACAAAAAATGAGACCATAGAAATTAGATCAAACTTGACATTAACCTTATTCAAAGACAACAATATGTCAAACATGTTACTTTTCTAACTGAAAAAAAAAAATTAATCTTACCATTTGCCAAAATGAGCAATGCCTCAGTTTACTCTTGCCTGTTTTTTTATTTGTTTGTTTTTGTTTTGTTTTTGTTTGTTGTTTTTTTTTTGGGGGGGGGGAGGTTATACATGACATCCTCCTGACAGTTTCTTGACAGAGTTTATATAAAATAGCTTTGAAAATAAGTCCTAGCCTCTAAATACAAGCCCGTAATAAAAACTGAGGGAAGTAGTTATCTGGCCACTAGGGGGTAATAGATGTTCCAATTGAGCTATCCCTGAAAGAAAGGGATTTGGAGTGTTGCCATTTCTCTTGTACTTTCTTGTTGGTGTTCGTGGTACCTTTTGTATCCGTGGAAAAGCATTGCCCTTCTTCATGGAAAATAAATAAACAACAAAAAAGTTAATACACGTTCCTTGGGATGGAAAGGCTGAAAGAGTGCAGGCTGGTGGTGTGAGAGAGAGGGTTGAGGAATTCAGTCAGACATTTTGCAGACTATATGGTCATTGAAAGCCATGTGTGAAGCTTACATGTGTATCAAGAAAAATGCATTTTAGTCATTTTGTATTGATGATTCTTGTGTTTGCTATTTGCTGTGCACTAAATATTTGTGTCCCCGCTCCAAATTCATATGTCGTAACCCTAAGCCCCAAGGGTGATAGTATGTAGAGGTGGCACCTTTGAATTAGGTGGAGCCCTCATAAATGGAACTAGTGCCCTTAGAACAGTGATGGTGAACCTTTTGAGCTCGGCGTGTCAGCATTTTGAAAAACCCTAACTTAACTCTGGTGCGGTGTCACATATAGAAACTTTTTGATATTTGCAACCATAGTAAAACAAAGATGTATATTTTTGATATTTATTTTATATATTTAAATGCCATTTAACAAAGAAAAATCCACCAAAAAAAATGAGTTCACGTGTCACCTCTGACATGTGTGTCATAGGTTCGCCATCACTGCCTTAGAAGAAGACACATGAGAGAGGTGATGTCTCTCTGGCACAGAGGACAGGCAAGAAGGCATCTAGCGATCTGCAAACCAGAACGAGGGTTCTCACCATGAAACACCTTGCTACTGGACTTCCCAGCTTCTAAAACTGTGAGAAATAAATGTTTTCAGTTTAAACCACCTAGTGAATGGTATTTGTAATAGCAGCCCGAATTAATTCACATCGGTATTTCTTAGGCCTTCCTTTTAGTAACCTTAATTTTGATGTAGAATATTTGCCTTCAAATTTTCTGCTAAGGCCATAGGCAAACTTTTTTTTAAAAACCAGGAATTCTTGGTATATTTATTTAGTTTAATTATATGCTGTTCATTGGCCAAATGAGTTTAATGGAATCAAATAAAAAGAGTACACATTAAGGACAAAAAAAGGTTATTCTTCTTTATTTATTTCTCTTCAAGTCATGAATTTTAACCAGGGAAGTCCCTCCTCGCCCCCCCCCCCGCCCCCAATAAAACACAACAACATACATCTGTGGGACATTTGGCAATGTCTGGAGTCATTGTTGATTGTCATGATTTGGGAGAGGAGTATAGCTACTGATATCCAGTAGGTAGAGGCTGGGAATATTGCTTAACATCATACACACAGGACACCTCCTCACAAGAAAGAATTATCTGATCCAAATCTCAATCGCACTGAGTCTGAGAAACCCTGGTTCAGAGCAAGACAAATGAGGGAATGCATCTTCTTTTTCCTTTGGGGTGAGTAGTATTAGTTTAAAAGATAAACAAAGCTCTCCTGCTCCTACATGAAAAAAAAAATGTGTCATTCAGAAACAATCTAACTTGTTTGTTCCAAGTTAGGAAAGAGGTATGATATCAAGAAACATAAGGTAAGATGGCAGAGATGTTAGTAAACTTTATCAAATCATGGACAAGAGGAGAAAAGATAGAATCCCCAGGTAGACAGATGAACCAGTTTACAAAAGGGAAAAGGCAAATTCTGAGACCTATTGAAAGCTGAGTGCTAGCCAGTGAGGAGCTAACTAGATGCATTTGACTAGCTATGTTACAGCCTTTATCTTCCTTTACTTGTCCCAATGGGACAGATGTAATGTAAGGAAATTTGAGTGAACCCTAATTTAGATAGGATCGGTGATGTCTTCTGATAGGTAAATAACAATTGCATAATCAATAAATTAATTGCATCATGAACAGAAGTATGGTACTCATTGCAAGGTTTTGTATTTAGTCTTTTCCTGTCAAATATTTTATCTAGTCTCAGGTAAAAACTGGTAATTAAGTTAAAGATGACTTGAAATGGGGAGGGTGGCAGAATCAAGATAAGAAACATTATTGTAGGAAAAGAAGGGTATGAGAATAGGAATGAGATAACTTTTAATATAAGTCCTGGAAATCAGCAACATAGGAAGATGTTGGAGGAGACGGAGGTAAGCAGAGATTTATATGAAAATTATTTTAGCAACTTAGTGGATCATAACTTCATACTTTTATCTGTGTTCAGAGACACACTGACAAATGGAGCAGCCAGGGAAGAATGACTAAGTTGGTGAGCCCCTAGAAACTGTGCCAGGCGATGAAAAATCAGAAGTAGGAAAAAAGAAAACAGAAGGTAATGAGATAATTGTTTCAAACTACATAAGGGCTTTAAGGTAGGAAAAGATTTAGGCTTTTAGTGATAGTCTCAAAAGAAGCACTTACCAAAGTTAATAAATTGTTTAACTTATTAAACAAAATAATAAATTATTTGAAAATGGAATGGGTTCCTTCAGTTGAGTTTCCTGTCATCAGAGGCTACTAGACAATTAAATAATGTGGCTTTTTAAAGGCTGGTTTAAATCAAAGATAGCACCAGACAGACTCAAAATTATCTTCCAACTTAGTTTTTGGTCATTTTTTAGATCACCCATAATAAGAATAAACCCCAAATACCTTTTAAGCTGTTCTGATTCTGATAATAAATATTAATGCGATCATATTGTAAAGCCAGTTCATATTCCCTAAAATAGGCTTTCCCTAAGTATATGTCACAAACTGACAGGGTCCCTTTGCAATTCATACACAAAATTTCACGAACAACAACAAAAAAAATTGAGATTATGGCATGCTACATTCTTTCTTAGAGTCACAATGCACATTAGCATGCTAGAAGCTCTGAAAAGTGCTGCAGTTAAAAATGAAAACAATTCTTAAATTCCTCAAAGGAGCATTCAAGGTTCTTCACTATATTTTCCATGACTTTTCAGCTTCCATGTCTATAACTCTCCTTGTGAAATCTTCCCTCTGGTCATCTAGATTTGGCCATTTGCTTTCTTTGGAATATTGTAGTTCCTGAATCTTCCCATAGGGGTCAGTCTTCCTGAATGCAAAGCCTGAAGAAATACCCCTCACTTTTGCACTCTTCTCATAGTCTTAGAAGTGGTTGCATTTCATGTAGTTTAACTATTATGCTCCTGACACTACATTGGAACATAATATATTATGATGTATGTTACAGCACCTGGTCTGGTGTTTCTTAGGTGTTCAATAAATCTTTCTGGAATTATTAAAGGTACCATACAGCAGTTGGAAGTCTATTGACCCATGCTTAGGTCATGTAAAGGTTCTTAATAGTAAGGCAATTACCTATTATAATCCCAAAGAACAAATTGAAAAGAATGGTGTTAACCACTGACAATCTTTTTTTATTTTTTGGTGAAATATTGATGTAATCCATAGTGATTTGTTAAAAACAAATTATTCTCCCTTAATCAGTTTTGGTCCAAACTAGATGATTGTCTGCCAGATGGAGGGGTGGCTTTGTAGAGATTACTATAGTTTAATGAATGAGCCATGTTTTCTGTTTTCATTTTATTATTCTGGGGTGTTTTTTTTTTTGTTGTTGTTGTTAGAGATATATGGCAATACCTTTGCCTTTACCGGTAGCTGGACACCTGGTTTCCCATCACAGGCTGGACTAACTTAGTGGTTTTACTCTTTAAATAAATCTAATAATATATTCTAGGTATTCTTTTCAACTTGCTATTGAATGAATGGTTTTTGACTCAAGGTTCTTGGAGGTCTTGCTCTGAGAACCTACTAGTACATAAGGCTCTCTAATCATCTTAAGTGACAGAACCTAAGGCTAACAATGATGGTCCCTTTGAGTCAACAGCAAGGGGGATTTTTTAAAAAATAAGCAGTGCTTTCCTTCTCCCCTCTCCCAGCTCTTTCCTCTCCAGGAAAATGTGATGAAAACTTTGCAAACCAGATAGTTTCAACACCCGCTCTAAAATCACAAATGAAATCACCTGAGCCAGATTTTAAGTGGAAAGTCCAGCCACACAGAAGTGCAAAAGATATCTCAAAAAGGGATGCATTCTTTCCATATAGGGCAATTGAAATGCTTTACCAAATGAGATATTTGTAATAATAACTTCCTTCCATAGACTCATGACCATTATCTCTCTCAAAAGTTCACCCCCATATTTCATTATTTACATCTCAATGTCAGTAATTAAGAAGGAGGTTAATTTTCTAAAGAACAATGGTTATTATTAAATGAAATTATTCTGAAGTTTAAATGAAGAGTGTGATGAAGGTATTAAGAACATGCAATTTAAGAAGCTTTTTTTCTGATTGAAATTAATGGAAGTTTAAAAAATTACTCAGGTAGTTTGTACAAACAGAATATATGGATTGTATCTTTTCTTCAAAAATAATTCATTGAACAGTACTTAGTCAGATCTTATTTTCCTTCTGTTCTCTGTATCTACAGCATTAATACCAGAATTAAGGAACATAATTGTAATTAGCCTACCATTTCTTAGCCTTTTAGTGGTTAACATCAAATCCCTAAAAAGCTGTGATTCAGTATCAAGAAATATCTGGTGAAATGCCAAATGCACCAAAGGCAAACAGAAAATAGAAAGAAAATTAAGTTCTTTTCATTGAATAATGAAATAAATCTTTTACAAGAATGAAAGAAACTCAAGTGTTCACTTCTCTTTGGAGGACTTTAACATCTACTAGTATTTCTTCCCTGACTCTCTTTTAGACAAATTCCCTGTTTAGAAGTTTATTTACCTCCCAGGTGAGGAGTGGAGGTGTGCTGTGCCTTTCTAAATTGTTATCATATGATCAAGTTCCAGTTAAAGATTTTAGCTAAAGAATGCTGAAACATCTGCTAAAAAGTGTGGAACTCTCAAGACATTTGCCTCTTGAAATATACAAAATTTATGGCAGTTGCTACTTAACCTTTTATAACTTTTGCCTTTGCCTTGGCTACTATTTAAAATAGCCAAGACTTGTACTCATTCAATAGCTTGAGGAACTGACTATCCCCAAAGTCTTCACAATGTAGCTGTGACTACATTTTTTTTTAAGAAACTTTTCTCCACCTTCTTTTAAGAGACTTATTAAACATGCTGAACATCTGGTCTTCTCTGCCTTTCCTTGGTAAATACATGAATTCCAAGCATAGGGGAGGGGAAACAACAACAACAACTATATATTATATCCTCTTAGGTGAAATTCTTGGGGCTGTGCAAATAAAATTGACAAAATACAGAGTGAGAAGAAAAAAACATGTAAATTTCATCTTGATGTTAATATTTTAACTTTATATATACATATGGAGGATCTCACAGAAAAGAAAGTGAAGAAGCCAAACAAATAGTTAAGCGTGAAAGCTTGTACTATTTTAAGGGAGAGTAATAAATTTGTAGAGAAATGAAATTACAAAGGAAAGATATTGGGCTTCTAGGGGAGGTAAGTGGTGATAAGGTAAATATGGGGGGGGGATTAATGAAAGCTAAGGGTTATTTCAGTAAGGTTTGCTAATGTGATTCAAGTTGGTGCTGACTCCAGTGATGAGCTGCCCTCCTCTCCCTGTAAGGGAAGGGGAGGAGAGGTCCCAATGGAATTTATGCTCTGAAAGCGGGAGGGCAGACAACTTTCCTGTATCTACTGTTTCCCCATCGCCTTCAGCTCAAAATAACCTTCATGCCAAAATGGCCTATTTTGGGGTGGCATATTCTGATTCCCTTCCCAAGCCTCTCTGGGAAGTCACTTACATTTCTGTACTTGTGTTTAACCCCGCGCTCCCCTCAGCCTAGTTGAGATGCTTTCTAGGACACATGTGATCTGAGCTTCCCGTCTCCCTAATACCAGTAAAAGTCTGTGCTCACTTTTTATGTCCCTCTTTCCCCTTCCCACCCACCAGGTCATGCTCTCTGATTCCAGTCTCTACTGACCATCCCCAAGGACTTTGCTCATTCCCTCCCTTTTCTCCCTCAGGGCCCAGGGTACTGTCATCTAGTGTCCTCCAGGGGGATGGGGAGAGCTGGAACCTTCCTCCGCTCTCTTTGCAATGCATCATTATTGTAGCATCAAGTCTGCGTCCTGCTTCCTTCAGACCTTTCCTCTTCAATGGTCAGTTCTCAATTTCTTTCTCCTCCCTCTTCTTTTTCTTATCTCAATATGTTTTACATCATTCAAAGCAAAAGTTATGAGTTTCACATTTATTATTTTTTTTTCTCATGAGGGTTTTAAGAATAATTTGGGGATGTTAAAAATTAAATATTAACTTATTCTTTCTCTTTGAAGCTATAACAATGCTAAATTATGATATTGTGGTTGCTGATGGATGGCTAGGAATACAAAAGCTCAGCTGATAATAGTTCTCAACAAATATGTTTGAATAAACTATTGCCTACTTAAATTTATTAGTTTTTAAAATTAAAGTATATTGACATATCATTGTACAAATTTATGGTGTGAACCATGTCAATTAGATACATTTATATATTGCAATGTGATTTCCATTGTAGTGATAGTAGCTCTCATATTACATAATTATCATTTCTTATAGTGGTTATAATAATTAAGTTCTAGTCTCTTAGCAAGATAAATGACAATAATACAATATTTTGACTATATTCACTATACTGTGCATTAGATATATGGGGCTTATTTACTACTTATTGCAACTTTGTACTCTAAAACATCTGACCTATTCATCCACTGCTCAGTCCTGTAACCACCATTTTACTTTGTTTCTACGAGTTTGACTTTTTTAGATTCCACATAAGAGTGATATTATGCAATATTTGTCTTTCTCTGTCTGATTTATCTCACTTAGCATATGTCCACCTATGTTGTCACAAGTAGCAGGATGCCCTTTTTCATGGCTGAATAATATCCTATTGTGTGCATGTGTGTGTGTGTTTGTATATATATCCGTTCATCTGTTCATGGACAAAACAGTATGGCGCTGGCATAAAAACAGACACATAGGTCAGTGGAACAGAATAAAGAGCCCAGAATTAAACCCTTGCACATACAGTCAATTAACAGGCAAGGGAGCCAAGAATACTCGATGGGGAAAGGATCGTTTCTTTAACAAATGGTGTTGAGAAAACTGCATAAATACATGCAGAACAATGAAATTGGATGCCTCACAAAAATTAACTTGAAATGATCAGATTTAAATATGAGACCTGATATCATAAAACCAGAAGAAAATGTAGGAAGAGGCTCCTTGACATTAGTCTTTGCAATGATTTTTGGATAAGACATCAAAAGCACAAGTAACAAAAACAAAAATCAACAAGTGGAACTACATCAAACTAAAAAGCAAAAGAAACAATCAAAAGATGAAAAGGCAACTACAAAATGGGAGAAAATATTTGCAAATCAGGTATCTGATAAAGGGTTCATATCCAAGATATATAAGAAACTTATACAACTCAATAGCAACAAAATAAAATAAAAACAAAAACATCCAATTTTAAATAATGGGCAAAGGACATAACAGACATTTTTTCCAAAGAATATATACAGCCCTAACTGGTTTGGCTCAGTGGATAGAGCATCGGCCTGCGGACTGAAGGATCCTGGGTTCGATTCCAGTCAACGGCATGTACCTTGGTTGCGGGCACATCCCCAGTGGGGGGTGTGCAGGAGGCAGCTGATCGATGTTTCTCTCTCATTGATGTTTCTAACTCTCTATCTCTCTCTCTTCCTCTCTGTAAAAATTCAATAAAATATATTTTAAAAAAAATATATACAATTGGCCAACTGGCACTTGAAAAGGTGTTCAACATAAATAATCAACAGGGAAATGCAAGTAACAACTATAGTACAATGAGATATCACCCACACCTGTTAGAATGGCTATTATCAAAAAGACAAGCCATAACAAAAGCTGGTGATGAAATGGAGAAAAGGGGACCTTCATGTACTATTAGTGGGAATGTAAATTGGTGCAGCCACTATGGAAAACAGTATGGAGGTTCCTCAAAACATTAAAAATAGAACTCCATATAACCAAGCAATTCAACTTCTGAATATTTATCCAAAGAAATTGAAAATACTAATTCAAAAAGATATATAGGTACCCCTATGTTCATTGCAGCATTATTTACAATAGCTAAGACTCAGAAACAACCTAAGTATACCTGATACATGATGGATGAATGGATAAAGAATGCTATGTATAACTATATCTAGCTATCTATATACATATAAATATACTTATAAAATATAATGTAATATTATTCAACCATTAAGTATTATATCATATACTTGAAAGTTGCTAAGATAATAGATCTTAAAACTCTTATCACATACAAAAATGGTAACGTTGTGAGATTATGTATGCTTTAACCAGCCTTATTGTGGTAATAATTTTGCAATAATATGTATATCATATCATGTTGTACACCTTAGAATTACACAATGTTTTATGTCAATTACTATATCTCCATAATGCTGGGAAAAGAAGAAATGCTGACAGTGCACTTTTTGAGTTTCGTGATTCCTTTAAAAATGTGCTTAAATAGAATACTATTTTGGTTTTCCTTCTTCTTGTGGTCCATGGGGAATGTAGATTATGGATGTGGATGTCCTGAATAACCTTAAACAGTGTTTTTCAGCTTTTGATCTTTTGGACTCGATAATTCTTTGTTGGGAATGGGGCATGGACATGAGCGCTGTCCTGGGAAAGGTGGCATGCTTAGTGCCATCCCCGACACATTCAATGCCAGTAGCGCCCCTGGTTTTCACAACCAAAAATGTATTCAGACCTTGTCAATGGCCTCAGAATGGATGGTGTTGGTAGTGACAAATTCTCCCCCACTGAGAACCATGGTCCTATAGGATATTCTTTTCAGAGAAACCAGCCTGAGAATAATCAAAATAAAAGTTCCTTTTCTCTGTCAGAGCCCAGCTCCAAACTTGCCCTTCTCCCATAAGACTTTTCCCATAAACTCTAAACTCGTTATTTCTTCATTCTCTATTCAGCATTTTTAAACCTTTGTTTACAATTATGTAAACACTTCTCAGATTTCTGTTGTTTTTGTTCTTTTAAAATTTACATATTATTTATTCTAATTACCCTCTAACTTTTTGGAGGTCAAGAACTATTAATTAATTAATTACTTAATTAATTAATATTTCATGAAGAAGCTAGGCATCAAAGCAAGCCTTTATTTAACTAACAAAACCAAGTGTAAGAATAGCCACAACAGACCGTTGCTCACCTTAATGAGTGTGAAGTTATAAATCAGCATGCAAAATATTATTCAGTAAGATTACTCCCATTTTTTTCCCCTTTAAACTGTGGAAGTTGGTGAATTTTGTTAGAGTAATATTATTGCTTTTCACTCCAATCAAATGTGCTTTGGAAAGTTTTACTATTAGTACAGTCCACCTATGTCATTGCAATAGAGAAAATAGATGTGTGGGTGTTGTTTTTCATTTAGGCACAATAGATTGTGTCTGAGAGTGAGCAGAGGTTGTTGGTTTTGAACCTGGTCTTAATTTGGGAAGTTAAATTATACAGCTCTGAAAATAGGAGTAGGTAATGGAAAGACAAGCACACTTAAAATATGAAAGGCTTTGGATATGACCCTTCCCTGTTCTGCCCTGGGAAGTCCCTCTGAAGTCACAGGGAGGTCCCTGAGCCCAGCTGGGACAGGAGCAGCCCTGAGACTTCCATGAAGACATCCACTTGGATGGCTGTGAAGTGGGGCTAGTGAACTCATTCCTAATAACCAGTCAACTCCTTTTAGTTCATTTTCCAAGGCAAGATTAGATCATGTTGGAAACCTCACCAAATAACCTTATAAAAAGAGATGAACTCACCCTCAATTTTCATCAGGTTTTGAAGCAAAACCATAAAAACCACTATCCCACCTCAGGCTACTGGAAACAGATTTGCATTTCATTCTCAGGAACAGAAATATCTCCAGGCAAATATTTCAGTGAGAGGAGCGCCTGTGTTTCTTACCTACTGGAGAAACCCACCTTGTCAGGCACTTGTTCCAGAGACGCCTGTGGCCCACTGCCACACAGGCCAGATGGGATTTAAAAGCAACTGGGGGGTTTATAGCACACCCACCCCCACCCCTGCTGAGAAGAGTCAGAGCTCTTCTGACTTCTTCCAATAAAGTCTCATTTGGTTACACTGCAACCAGTGCTCCGGTTAGCCCATAAGAAACCATAGTGTTGCTTTCCTACGAACAGGAACTTCTTGTAAATGTAGAACTTCCTAAATTAACTAGGCAAGTGTGTGAGTTGTTGACAGCCTTTGTTTGCTAAGTGTCATAAAGAGCAGTGAGTCTAAAGGACAGAGAACACGTGGCTAGATATCCACAGGTTTTTATTCACACTAACAGTACTTTATTGACATTTAATTTACATTCAGTAAAAACATAAATCTTAAGCATACAGCTTGATGAACTTTGACATATGTACATCCCCGCCACCCAGATCTGAAGGGACATCGTCATCTCAGAAAGTTCCTTGGTGTGTATTCTTCATGATCAATGCAGCCACCTTGCCTCCAAGCAAGCCAGTATTCTGTATTTTTATCACTGTAATGTGGTTTTGTTTTGTCTTCCCCTGAACTTCATACAAGCGGAGTAATATACTATGTACTCTTTTGTACCTGGCTTCTTTGGCTCAGCATAATATTTGTGAGATTTGTCTGTGTATTGCATGTATTCTTTGTTTGTCGTTATTTATTGCTGAGTCATATTTCACTATATCAATGAACCACAATTAATCCATTTTCCCGTAGTTGGACCTTTTGTCTTCCTAACTTTGGACTCATATGTATAGTACATGTATATGTATAGTATATGTATATGTATATGTATATGTATATGTATATGTATATGTACTAGTATATGTATACTGGTATGTATATGTATATATGTTATATGAGCTATGGTCCATCTATGCACAATTTATTATGTACTTTCTCATTCTTTCACTCTTTCCTGCATTTCTCTGCCTCAGTTTTGTTTCAATCCCTTTCTACTATGTCTTGACTTTCATATATATAGTCTTATATTCTTATATATACATATGTGTATATATAAGTAATATCCTACTTACAGAGACTAATGAGTAACTTAAAGTCTTCCCATGAAAACTAAGAAGATAGTAACATGGTAGTAGAAAGCCAATAAACACAATTTAGCAATAACCAATCTTTGAACTTTTGAAAACTGAACTCCTAACCTTTCTGTTTTTTGCAATGTGTTTTTGCTGCTTCCTTAGGGGAATCACCTAAAATGATTTTGACTTGAGTATTACATAAAATATCTCCAAAGAGTTACTTTGCCAAGCCACACATAACATGCTAATGTTTTTTTCAAATGACTTTAATATAGCAATCAGTCTTCTTAAAAAATAGCATATTTCCCCCTATAACTTGGCTTCATCATTGAGGCTTGTGGTAAACATAATTAAATAGTCTGGAATAGGTTTGAATGCTTAAAGCCACTCTGGACACAAGCCAGTATTTCTATTTATAGGTGAGATTGGTTGATTGGGCAGGTGTCTCTAACTTTGTGTAATTATCATATTCTGCAGAAGTTTATTTATTTTTATAAATAAAACCGTGTTTTAGAGTGATGAGTGGGGCTTGCTGTAAGAAGAAATCTTATGGTGAATTGCTTACTAACCATAAATTTATAGAGTGTGTGTGTGTGTGTGTGTGTGTGTGTGTGTTTCTCTGTGGATATATCTGGGCTGTCCTTAGGAGATTAGTACAGTTGATTCTTCAGCCAGATGTAGAATTTTTTTAAAAGGTGGAGGAAATGGTAGATAGAACAGTAGGTGTTAAAGTAGAGATGAATGAAAGACAATATCATAATTGCAGAGTATTGTGAGGCCACTAACCACAGAGTTCATTGTAGAGATTAGAAATTTTAGAATGTAGACATTCTACTTGCCTTTTCTGAACAGTTCACAGACTCATTCCACCATTAAGGTATTTTTGCATGTTGTATTTTTCTAGGGATTAGTACATTTCATATAAATTTTAAAATTATTTTGAATAATGCTTTTAATGATATAGAATCTGTAAATATATCTCCCTTTTTCTAATGTTACTAATTTTTGTATTTTCTCATAATTCTTGTCAGGAATTTATTAGAGTTTTCAAATAATTAAATTTTTCTTGTTGATTTTTTTTCTATTATGCAATTGTTTTCTATTTCATTGACTTCAACTTTTATCTTATTATTTCTTGTATTCTATTTTCCTTTTTGTTTAATTTGCTGTTATTAATTTCTTGAGATGTGAACTGAGATCACATGATTTTCAACCACTTTCCTTCTTATAATATACGCAAAAGTCTATAAACTTACTTGTGAACAGCACATGAACTCTATATAGCTCATTTCAAGATATTTACTAATTTCTTTTTTATTTTTGTCTATGACCCATGGAGTTATTTATAAGTTTTTTAGTTAGTTTCCTCATTTATTAACCTTTTTGTTATATATCAATTTCAAACAATACCATTTGGTCACAGAATAATATTTGTATTATTTTAACTTATGAAATTTCTTGATAATTCATTTATGGGCTAATATTTCTGTGCACATTTTTTAAAAATAAGAGAAGAAAAAAGTGTTATTTACAAACTTTGAGTTTAATGTTCTCTATAGGCCATTTAGGTTAAGTTTGTTAGTTAAGGTGCTTATTCTATAGTTTAGGTAAATTTTTTTTGCTTTTGTGTCACTAAGAGAAGTGTTAAATTTCTCGTGTTTGGCTTTGTTTCTCCTTTTAGTTCTGTAACTGTTTGCTTTATGTATTTTCAGACTGTTAGTAGGTACGTACACATTAAGAATTATTTTACTTTCCTGAAGGATCAAGCTCTTTTTACAAATGAAACATCCCTCTTAATCTGAAGCATCTCTTTCTACTTAAAGTCTAGTTTGTCCTTCAGTATAATTATGTCACCATTCTTTTAGTTTTAGTTCTTAAGATATACATTTTCCTTGTTCCTATATTTAAAGTGCGCTTCCTATGAGCAACATATGGCATGGCTATTGTTTTATAACCATTTTGTTTGGAATATTTAATCCATTTATGTTGAATGTAATTGTTTATATACTAGAGGCCCAATGCATGAAATTCGTGCAAGAGTAGGCCTTCCTTCCCCCGGTTGTCCACACCAGCCTCCCTCTGGCACCTGGGACCCGGCTTCCCTCATAGCCCCAGCTTTGTCCAGAAGGTCATCCAGAAGGTCCTCTGGTCTAATTAGCATATTATGCTTTTATTATTATAGATTTGGTTTATATCTACCATTCTATTATTTATTATGTATTTATTTTACCTATTTTATAGTCTATAATCATTGGTCTGGTTTTTTTGTTGGTTTTTTTTTTGCCTTCTTTGGAAGAATCAAGTTATTTTATTAATTTTTTTCACCTTTTTTTCCATCTTAGGTATACAGTGTTGAGACAGCAGTGTGCATTTTTTATTTATTGGAGTCTATTAGAATTTATTTCCTTACTACTTATCAGGTATGGGAGGACCTTAGATCACATGAACTTTAGTTAGTTCTTTCCCATCTTTTTGCTAAATTTTCAAATATTTAAATTATGTATTTTAAATGCCAAAAGATATTGTTATTTTTATTTGAATAATCAATATTCATTTATGATTTGCCATTTCCCTTGTTTTTTAGTCCTTCATTGATCTCCATGTTTTCATCTAAAGTCATTTTCCTCCTTCCTATAGAACTCCCTCTAACATTAGTATTTAATACTTAGCTCAGATATGTTGATGAATATAATCTCTGGCTTTGTAGGAAATATTTTCATTTTGACTAATTTTTAAGAATACTTATTCATGTAATTCTAGGTTAGCAATTGTGTCTTTTGGGCACCCTGAAACTGTCATTCTATTGCATTTAATGCATTGTTTTATCTGACTCAATTTAGTTTTCTCCTTATCCTTGGTTTTACATCAATTTTGATATTATATAGCTTATAATGTTTTCTTTATGTATTAATCTTCTTTGGAGTTCATAACTCTTCTTGAATCTTTGGCTTGATGTGTTTCACTATTTTTGGAAAACTCTTAGTCTTTAAATCTATACTAATAAAAGCGTAATATGCTAATTAAACCAGACAGCCAAATAACCTTCCAGATGTCATTCTGGATGTCCTTCCCAAAGCAGAGGCAGTCAGAGGCAATCAGACAGGCAGGTGAGCAGTTAGGGGTGATCAGGCAGGCAGATGAGTGGTTAGGCAATCAGGCAGGTAGGTGAGTGGTTAGGGGTAATCAGGCAGGCAGGCGAGCAGTTAGGGGCATCAGGCAGTCAAGCATAGTGGTTAGAGTCAGTGAGGCAGGCAGACAGAGGTGGTTAGGGGTGATCATGCAGGCAGGCAGAGTGGTTAGGGACGATCAGGCAGACAGGCAGAGTGGTTAGAAACAATGAGGCAGGCAGGCAGAGTGGTTAGGGGCAATCAGGCAGGCAGGCAGACAATGGGTTAGGAGCCAGTGGTTCCGTATTGTGAGAGGGATGTCTGACTGTTGGCAGTTGGATATCCCCCGAGGGGTCATGGATTGCAAGAGGGTGCAGGCTGCACCAGGCCTCTAGTCCTATATAATAAAAGTCTAATATGCAAATCTGTCGAACAGCAGAATGACCAATGGAATGACCGGTCACTATGATGCACACGGACCACCAGCAGGCAGATGCTCAATGCAGGAGCTTCCCTCAGCCCGTAGGCTCCAGGCTGGCCAAGGCAGGTGCCAGTGGAGGCCCCCTGATTGCCCCACCAGTTGCCCCAAATATTGGTCCTGATTGCCGGCCAGGCCTAGGGACCCTACCCATGCACACATTTCATGCACCGGGCCTCAAGTATTTACATAATGTTTCTTCATTAGTTTTCTCTCATCTCTGGTACTTCAATTACTTGATTTTTTTTACTGGTTGCTGTATATCTGTTATGTTCTTTGGTGTATTTTTATTCTCTCTTTTTTCTATACTTCAGTCTGGGTATTGTTTTACTGCCTATATTTTATTTTATAACTTTCTATGTTTATCTTTATGTATGTTTATTTATTAAATGCATCTATTGAATTGAATTATTTTCTTCAGTTAATGTGTTATTCAGCTCTAAAATTTCCATTTAGTATTTTTATAACTTTTTAAAAATTTTTATTGATTGATTTTAGAAAGAGAAGAAATGAAAGAGAGAGAGAGAGAAAGAGAGAGAGATTTATTATTTCACTTATTTATACATTCATTGGTTGATCTTGCATGTGCCCTACCAGGGAATGAACCCCGACCTTGGTGTATCTGGACAACACTAACCAATTGAGCTACTTGGTTAAGGCCCCCATTTAGTTTTTGATGAATCCTACATATCTGTCTAAATATTTCATATTGTATCCTATTTTCTTAAAAATATTAACTTCAGTGTTGAGAACTTGTGGATTTTTATAATGTCTTTTTTTTCTCTTGGTGTTTAATAATTTTGTCTTATGGTATACACAATAATTCTTATCTCATGGTATATAAAATATTTCAGGACTTTATGAATGATAAAGTACAGAGATAAACTGAGATGATATTAGTTTTCTCAAGAGAGAGTTTATCTTTGCCTTTGGCAAGCAGTTTATATAGATACTAGTGGCTTGGTGCATGAAATTTGTGCACGGGGGGGGGGGGTATCCCTCAACCCGGCCTGCACCTTCTCCATTCGGGGACCCCTTGGGGGATGTCCAACTGTCTTGCAATCTGGTACCCCTGGCTCCTAACCACTCACCTGCCTGCCTGCCTGATCACCCCTAACCACTCTGCCTGCCAGCCTGCTTGCCCCCAACTGCCCCCCTGCCAGCCTTCTTGCCCTCAACTGCCCCCCCTTGCTGGCCTGATCACCCCCAACTGCCTCCCCTTGCTGACCTGATCACTCCCAACTGCCCCCTCTTACCGGCCTGCTCACTCCCAGCTGCCCCCCCACTGGCCTGATCACCTCCAACTGGCCCCCTGCCAGCCTACTCACCCCCAATTGCTCCCCATTGCCAGCCTTCTTGCCCCCAACTGCCCCCTCCCTGCCAGCCTGATCACCCCCAACTGCCTTCCCCTCCTGGCCTAATCACCCCTAACCACCTCTGCCTCAGCTCCGCCACCATGGCTTTGTCTGGAAGGACATCCTGAAGGTCTACTGGAAGGTCTCCCAGTCTAATTAGCATATTACCCTTTTATTAGTAGAGACTAGAGGCCTGGTGCACAAAATTTGTGCACGGGGGGGTGGGGGGCACTCCTTCAGCCCTGCTTGCACCCTATCACAATCCGGGACGCTTGCCTGCCAGCCTTCCTGATTGCCCCTAATAATTCTGCCTGCCCGATTGCCCCAACTGCTCACCTGCCTGCCTGATCACCCCTAACCGCCTTTGCCTCAGCCCTGCCACCACAGCTTCATCTGGAAGGATGTCTGGAATGATGTCCAGAAGGTCATTTGGCTATCTGGTCTAATTAGCATATTACACTTTTATTATTATAGATAGTTGCCTTGCTCCAAGCTGTAAGGACCTGCTTGTCATAGAGATAAAAAAGTTTTAATTTTTACTCTTGATTATGGCAATTGACTAACACAGATGGCCTCCAAAAAGGTGACTTACCAAAGGATGTATAGCAAACGGTGCTGTTAAGTCCCCTTCTGTGAAAATGTGCATGTTGTGCATTGTATCTGCTTGGCTACCTAAAAGAGTGAAGTTTCTGTCTGTCTTTGCCATCATATGAGCGAATTGTCTGAGACCCCGGCCCAGTTTGGTGCTCATAGAATAATAGAGGTCTTTTTTTTTTTTCTTTGCTCCATTGGTGGAGATTTCCTAGAATTTGCAGGATATCTTCCTTTTAATTTTTCCTCAACACTCTGACTTTACGTATGTCTCTCACCTTTGCTTTCCTTCCATCACCCACCCGCAACAGTAACTTGCTCCAGGCTCACTTTGCTCAAGTGTCTAGGACAGGGGTGGGCAAACTTTTTGACTCGAGGGCCACAATGGGTTCTTAAATTGGACCAGAGGGCCAGAACAAAAGCATGGATGGAGTGTTTGTGTGAACTAATATAAATTCAGAGTAAACATCAACACTAATAAAAGAGAAAAATGGTAATTGGCGTACGAGCTACCCTTTTCATTGGCTAATCAGGGCTATATGCAAATTAACTGCCAACTAAGATTGGCAGTTAACTGCCAACAAGATGGCGGTTAATTTGCATATGTAGGCACAATGCAGGGAGGCGAAAGGGAAAGCAGGAAGAAGCCCCCTGCCACTGACAGTGATCGGAAACCCAGGGGGGGAGCTAAGAACTGGGGGGCAGGGCAAAGGCGGCCCCAGGGCCGCCTTTGCCCTGCCCCCCAGACATGATCGGAGAATCAGGTGCCTTTTCCGCCCTGGCCAGTGATAGCAGGAAGTAGGGGTGGAGCCAGCGATGGGAGCTGGGCACAGTCGAAGCTGGCAGTCCCAGGAGCTAGGGGTCCCTTGCCTGGGCCTAAAGCGAAGCCCACGATTGTGGGGCTGCTGCCACTGCAGGTCCCCGCTGCCTGGGGCCAGACGCCTCGGCCAGAGGCGTCAGGCCTGGGCAAGGGGCCGATCCTGCGATTGGAGGGTGATGGGGGTCAATGCCTGAGGGCTCCCAGTATGTGAGAGGGGGCAGGCTGGGCTGAGGGACACTCCCCCCCACACACACACACACCCAGTGCACGAATTTCGTGCACCGGGCCCCTAGTCATTACATAAAAGGGTATGGTCTTTTTTTTTTTTTAGTTTTATTCATTTCAAAGGGGCTGGATCCAGCCCACGGGCCATAGTTTGCCCACAGCTGGTCTAGAAGATCATGCAACACATCTGCCACCAGAACTATGATTCCCAGCATTCCTGGTGCTCCCCGCACTCTTGGTTTCTGCTTCCAGCCCAGGGGCTGCAGAAACCAAAAGGGCTGGTAACTCCAGCCATGTTCTTTCTGCTGAGCTTCTGTCCACTGAGATGGGGCATGCCCTGAGCCCAGAAGCCTCACATTCTGTCCCTTGGGCTTCTGTAACCTGGGCTGGGGGCATGCCTCAAGCCACGTGGCGGCCGCTGGGGGCATGTCCCCAGACCAGCAGCCTTCCCTCCCTCCACAGCCAGAGCGCGGGATGCTACAGGCACTGCCATTTTGTTGCAGAGTGATGGTTAATTTGCATATTACCCTTTTATTAGATTATTAGATTAGCTGGTTAAACTTAATCCAGGCTGAGATTGGGTGGAGTTGGCCTGGGTTTAATCTTTGTGTTAGTTTTGGTGTTATTTAAATATACTTAGTATTGGCTAGTAGGTTTTAAACCTTCTGGACCTCACCTGAAAGTCTGTGGTGATATCAGGTCCCTTCCTCCTTGGTAGGAATTCTGAAAATTTTCAGCTAATCCTTGGATTCCGCCTAAAGCACTAATTGGCTTCTCAGTCATTTTGTCACCATTTCATCTTGGGTTCGCTGGTCCTAGATTTTTCTCTGTTTTGATGCTTTTGTTTCTAGGTCATAGACTAGGTCCTATATAATAATGTAATTGTGTAGTCTTATCTACAGAAAATTTCTTTCTCTTGCATTCACCATTTCTGGTCCTCAAGGTCACCCCCTCTTCCATATATCCTCTGGAATATCTTCATTGAGTTTAGAATTTTTCAGAAAAACAACTAGAGCATTAATATCTTCTACTACACATCTCAATAAAGTATCCTAAGCATTTGATTTGGGCATATTTTAGGAAACTATAGCATGTTTTGGTATATTATATTTGATTAAACCATAGAGTAAATAACATTTGTTAACATTTCTAATTCTTATGTGGCACCAAACTCTTGATCTTTAGAGTAGCTCTGGATGATAATACTGCTTCTATGTGAACACACACTCCAATTTTTAATATTTTGAATTCAAGGCCTTTTTAAAAATGTTTAATTTTCTAGGATTTAATAAAATGGTTTTGGTTCTATGCTTAAATGCCTGTTCAAGTTTAAAATTAAAATTTAGACAATTTAAAAAAAGTACACAGATGAATTTTGCCCTATCAACAAGGGTTGCTGAACTCCACACATGCATAGTAAGATAGGTCTCTGAGTGAAGGAGTTGAGTGGTTTTTAATGCCCTTTCATTGTTAATTAATTTCTATTTACCATCCTACATCTCTTTGCTACACTGTGGAATTGTCTCTTACAGTCTTCATCACTTGGGTTTCTTGCTCTCTGGCTTTGTATTGGTTCAACCAGCGAGAGTCTAGCAAGAGGTAGAAGGATAGAAGAACAAATAAGATGGGGCATTGCTTCTCATTTATCTTCTTTACCTTAGTTCAGAGGCCCTAATAGAATATGTCTCCCTATGAATATAGCATCAAATTTCCATGAACTCTGGTATCTTCAATTTCTTCCCTTGCCTCTTCATATTAGGAATAGTAACAGCTCTCTGGGTATCTGCATATCCTCTTGTTGATTCACTGATTATTGGCAACATCTTATTCTATTCATTGAGGACTCTTCAAAATACAAGATGAGGGTGGTGCAAGCAGATTCCAAGCAAAAAGAAGATCAAGGACAAAGGTGTTGAGGGTTGAAAGGGCGTGGCATATTCTACAAACTAGTGTAAACCTAGTGAGCTTGACTAGTGAGAGCAAAGGGGAAAGTGGAGGAGACATGTGAAGGAACAAGAAGGTATAAAATAATGCAGAGCCTGGTAGGTCAGATTAAAGAGTCTGAATTTGAATGTAAGTGCAATGGGAGGCCACTGTAGGTAACATCTGGGTTAGCTGAGGACAGTCCTGAAATAAGCAGACCACTCTGATGAGTACTACTAACTTTTCAGAAATTAAGGTGGGTTGGAGCATGTTGGAGATAGAGATAGGTGGAAGGACATAAAGTTTGGAGGTAGAACTGACAGGAGATGGATATAGAAACTCCCAAGTTTACTCATTTATTTATTCATTCAACTGATACATGCTAATTAAATGCCCACTTTATCTACTCATTATTTTAAGATATATTAATGGATGCTAGTAGATATTAAACAAATTGTCTGCAACTCTCATCTGCATGATCAATTTAGAATACAAGTTTTTTCATTATTACAATAAAATGTTCCCAGTAACTCAAAATGTCACTTATCTCTGTTTTCAAATGTGTATGTATATGTGTAGGTGTGTGTACATGTAATTTATACATTCTTGAATTTCTTTGGATTACCTTTCAGTTGGCTTAGTAATGCTGGGTATGAATGTAGCTAGCTTAAGACTCTATTGAAAATTCAGCCTAGAAAGAAAATGTTTTCCCAACTCTGGATTTCCTTTGTCAGTAATTAGAAGTTGGTGGGAAATTCCAGCCCTATGAGAAATGCTGACAGTGATTTCTGTAAAATGTCTGGAACAACTGATGTCAGTACGTGAACCAGACCCAATCAGGTCTGTGTAAGATATAAGAAGGTCCTCAGAACAGGGGCGGAAGCACAGGCTCTGGCAAAAGGAAGTCAATCTAATGTTTTCTCTTTTAAGCTGGGAGTTTCCAAAGAAATAAAGTCACAAGAGCATCAAGGACTATTTGGAAAAAAAGGCAAGACCGAAATTTATTTTCCTCATTCTTTGTAACTGATATATCCCAAATCTCCAATCCCCGGCAACCTTCAGTCATTAATCCTCTCCAGGCGCTATCTCCCCTCACCTGTGGCCTTCTGTCACCCCACTTCTCCCTGACACATTAAAACAAAAAAATTACCTTGTGTTGTTAAGCCAGAAAGATAATGATAGAGAATAAACCCAATCAGTCTTGTTTAGAGAGCCTAATTTGTGAAAATTTACAAAAAGACATTATATCAGCTCAGACTATATATACAAATACATTCCACTCAAATCACAATTTACCTACTGTACTTATAATGATAGGTATTCTCTGTCTAGTCAAAGTTGATTTTCAAACAGATGAGCTTTAATTTTATGGATTCTCTTAACTAGCTGCACTGCTTGCCCTATTTTCTGATTCTTTGTGTAGCATAATGAGTAACTTGATATGGGCCTCATATTTTATGGGCACATAATTCATCTCAATTCCAGATGCAGGAGACTTATTCCTGCTTGACTTCCCAATGTCCTCTCCACAGTCTCAATTAGATGATTATTTAACAGCCAGTTGAATTCCCAGACCAAGCCATCAAGGCCTAGATCTTTAATTGCCCAAACTGTTCTAACATGTGGCTTTCAAACATCCTGCTGGGTCAAATGTAATTGAAAAAAGATGGCTTTCATATCCTGAGGAGATTTAGGGCATAGAATATAAGCAGTGGGTCAATGAGATAACAACACATTCCTCATATATTTTTACCTAAAATATGTATTTATTAAATCCCATGTGTGTGTGTATAAACTCTGTGAAATTAGATTCTATTATGAAAAATATCAGAAGTCTAGTTTCCCTCAACACCAAAATATATTTTTATTTGTAACTTAACTTGATGAAGAGACATAATAGACAAATGGCACAATAAAAGATTGATGCTTTCTGGTAGAAAACTGTAAGTTCAACTTGATGTTGTATCCAATAATGTTTAATTCCTCCATTCAGTATCCAATTATTCTGAAGATGAGTGATGGCATAACTGACATAGAGCATCATGGGGGATTATTATTTTTATGGTAGGAAGAATAAATATTTAACAGTATCTTAGTTCTTGGGGAAGTGAAACTATCCCAGGATATGGTACATCAAATGAAAACGTTACATAGAAGGCCATAGTTGGCTTCTTTATGAAAGTGCTGGAAAACTCCCAAAAATTATTGGAAAAGAAAAAATAGAAGAGGGATTTAAATAAT
This sequence comes from Myotis daubentonii, assembly GCF_963259705.1. Classification (NCBI taxonomy): domain Eukaryota; kingdom Metazoa; phylum Chordata; class Mammalia; order Chiroptera; family Vespertilionidae; genus Myotis; species Myotis daubentonii. Next base: position 28,322,443 of record NC_081847.1, on the reverse strand, counting down.
GTAAATCAGTTATTCTCTTCTGTGGAGGAAAAGCCAAATAATAAATGAAACCATTTCAAAGCCATTTGAGGTCTCAAAAAAATAAAATAAAAACATAAGAAAGGAGCTTAATCTGAGTGCTGACCAGACTTCCTTTGCAAACCTGCCCAAATGATGCTGTCTTTAACTTCATTTCTCAGTTTCCAAAATGAGAAAGATTGGACTTTTTTTCCTTAAGTGTCCTTGAAGTGATTAATTATCTAATGGTTTCTAAAGACCTTTGTAAACCAAAGGGCTGAGATTTAATATATTACTGTGCTTTCCTCTTTAATCATTACGTTGATGGGCATTTGTGTTATTTTCAAAATTTTCTATTAAAAATTATAATGAGCACTTGTGTACCTATTTTCTTGTGAGCAGATTTTCTAGACCAGCCATGGGCAAACTACGGATCTGGCCTGTTTGAAATGAATAAAACTAAAAAAAAAAAAGACCGTACCCTTTTATGTAATGATGTTTACTTTGAATTTATATTAGTTCACACAAACACTCCATCCATGCTTTTGTTCCGGCCCTCCGGTCCAGTTTAAGAACCTATTGTGGCCCTCGAGTCTAAAAGTTTGCCCACCCCTGTTCTAGACTGTATTCTTGCAGGGAAATTTTTGAGTCATGCATTGTCATGTTGACTAAACACAATATTTTAAATTGTGTTCTAGATTGTTTATAATGCCACCAGTGCATTATGAGGCTCCTTATATTTACCACATCCTCTATCAAACTTGAGACTGTCAGTCTCCTCAAGCATTGCTCACACTATAGATATTACATGATATCTTATTTGTATGTATTAGGTACATTCTAGTAAAATTCACCTTTTTGAGTGTACAGTTGTGTAACTACAACCACAGTCAAGATATAGAACATTTCATTACCCTGAATAGTTCCCTCATGCCTCTTTGTAGCCAAATCCTCTGTGCCCCCCATGCCCTGGCAACCATTGATTAGTTTTATCTTATGACTAGAGGCCCAATGCACGAACTTTGTGCAAGGGACTCGGCCCTCACAGCTCCGGCTACCTCGGCCTTGGCAGCCCGCTGCCTTGTGGCCCCAGCTGCCTTGAGGCCACGTGGCCTAGCCCACTGGTCATTTGGAAGGTGATCTGGAAGGTCATTTGGAAGGTCGTTCTGCCATCCAGTCTAATTAGCATATTAGCTCTTTATTGTATAGGATATTTTATAGACAGTTAAAAATTAGTGAACATGTAGTTGTGCATATTTTCATATGTGCATTTTCCTTCTTCATTGTGAATTTTCTGTTCATGTCATATGTCAGCTTGAAATCTATTTGAGTACAAATAACTGAAATGCTTATATCATTGCCTCAAAAGTTACTGCATTTTGTGAGCTAAGGAGCCTATGACTATTAGTGGGTCAAAGATATCAAGAATCCATGTTTTTTAAAATGAATAATCCTAGAGTTATTGATTTTTCATCCTCACAAATACTGCTTCCTGGATGCAAGGTGGCTGACATACATCCAGGCAAAATGTCTAGCTCAAGACAGAGAGCAAGGGCATGGGAATGCCCTCTGTCTCTCTTTCTCTATCAAGGAAGAGATTTCCAAAAGGCATCAGCAGTACTTCCTTAAGTCTTCTTGATCAGAGCTAGTTGTGTGTGTTTTGGAGCAGGAAGCAAGGAGCATATTCTGGTAGTTTGCTTGGAAACACATGGAATTTACAGATTAATGTGGAATACTAATATGGTATAAAGTTACATGTGTTGGGCCTTTTTATGTATTTTAATCAAATCTTATATTTTCCCATTTGTAAAGATGTGCAAAATTCTTACATATTTTATTAGATTTATTCCTATTTATATCTACTGAATTATCCAATTAATTGTATTAATTTTCTAAGGAATCCCCTGAACTTTTTATTTAGATGAGTATTTAATCTCTGAATAATGATAATCTGGACTCTTCTTTTGCAATTATTATTGTTTTCCTGCCTCTTTTCCTTCCTCCCTCTCTCCTTCCCTTTCTTTCTTCTCCCTTCCTACATGTTTTGCCCTTTTTGCATATTTATTTTAATATTTCCCATCTATAAATGCATCTGTTCTTAAAACTCTTTCTAAGTAGTTTTAAGTTCTATTCCTCTCATGAATTAAATAAACTCACAAGCATATATTTATTTTCATATTGGCATAAGCCATCATTTTACTTTTTTAATGTTATCATTTAACTGTTTTCACTCTTTAACTTTGTTTGGTAAGTTTTGAATCTGGCAGCTTTTCCTCCACATTGTTCTAAGTTTCTTTCTCATTATGTTTTCTGGTATGAGATTTTATTGTAATAAAAAACTTTAGATTGCCTTAATTTTTCTATTCTTGGCTGTTTCTTCTGTTTGTTGCATCCCATGCTTTTCTCTCAGGAATATGATTCCTGGTGTGGTTTGGAACCTTTTAAAGTGCTATTGCCTTTAGCATAGTTTGCTTTTATCGTGGAATTTCTATTTGCCATGGGTTGTGGAGAGTCTCTCTCTCTCTCTTTCTCTTTCTCTCTCTCTCTCTCTCTCTCTCTCTCTCTCTCTCTCTCTCTCTCTCTCTCTCTCTCTCTCGTAATTTTGTTTTATTTTTGCTTCAGATTGGGTAGTTTCCTGGTTGTGCATGAGTTGTAATGTTGAAGCCCTGACTTGGTACTGGCTTTAGGTTTCCATTCTATTGTTTCTCTAGCATATCAATCAGGGTTCATTCTAAATTACAGGAAAGGGTTTGACAGTAACTTAGGTTGAAAGAATTGAAAAAGTGCGTTCTAGAAAAGAGCCTAGATAAAGATGGCCCATTAGAGGACTCTCATGTTGTACAGATGGCCGGACCATTGAACCACAGTTTAAACATTGGCTGGGGCTCCTCCTAGGCTGGAAAGCTGAGGGGAACCTGATGGAGTTAACACCTGAAGGCTGATAGCGAGTGACACTCCTCAGAGCTGGGCAATTCCTTGAAGGAGGAGCGTGGCAGTGCCTCCCTTTGTCTGCCAGAGATCACTCCCTCTCACACCTAAACACATTGCTACAGCATCAGCTCTTATCTACTTTCCTGGTTCCCTCTTCAGGAAAGTGGTGTTTTATTTCTTTCAAGCTTGGCTACATCACCTGGAATTTCTAAGTGTTAACCATAGTAGGACAGTTTGTCTTTTTGCTTGACTCAATTTATTTCCCTCTAAGACATCACTTCATAGGCACTTATTGGAGAGCTGGTCAGCACATTTGACACAATGATGATTATGTTACTGAGACAATAAGTAACAACGATCCTCTAGTTGCCATGGATTATCCTCAAATGTCCAGGTTGCTGGGACTAATGGTTATAGATTGCCCTGTTTCTAGCTGAGTCAACTGACAAATGCCTATTTTATGTTGACAGTGTTAATGATCATGATGCTAGGAGATGGAGGCAAATAGAAAATGGAAAAGGAATGTTCCTGCATTCAAGAGACTCTTAGTTGGAATTACTAATACACAAGAGAGGGTTGAAAATCAATTAGCATGAAAATATGGCTTGAGCTCTTCCTACCCAAAGTGTTGTAGATTCTGGACGACCAGCACTGACCTCACAAACAAGTGCATGGGAAATGCAGATTCTCAGGCCATGCTCCAACCTACTGAGTCATAATCAGCACTTTAACAGTGATTCATGTGCACTTTAAATTTGGAAAGTACTAACTTATACAAAAATGTCATAATTGACAAACTTTGGAGAAAGCAACTGAGTATAAAGGGAGGAAAAAGCCCTTAGATGGTTGCATGAGATCTCACCTTGAAGGAAGGAGAATACATATAGTAACAAGGAAGAGACTTCAGTTTTGTGGAACAAAATGTGCTAATACAATTCTAAAATCTGTCAGAGAAATCTCCAATATTAACATAAGAATTCACTGTGTTTTGTCCCTCAGTAAGATGTTATGGCACATCTAACAAAAGATAATTTGACTGGATATTAACATTTATATTGTATGTCTTCTATGCTGCAGGGATTTTCACAAAACACATGAAGACTTTTTGATAATTTATTAAGTAGAACTAGAATGGTCTGAATTTATAATGAATTTTACTCTATAGTAACTTTTGCCGTGCTTTATGCCCAAAATATGTAGGGTTTCTTTTTTTTCTTCTTCTAAAGTGTGGCCTTAATAAAGTTTATTACATGCATTCCTCTAGATTATGAAAAGGCTGACATTTTTATAAAATGGGTTTCCCCACAATATTTTGTAACTGCCTTTTCCCTGTATCCTCCCTTTTCTGCAAAGTGGAAACTGTAACTTTGCAAAGCAGATCCACATGCGTTAAAATGGTGGAAATGGGGGCTTTTGTTATAAATTAAAATGTTCTCTGCTTTGATTTCTGCTTACATTATTAAGACAGGTAAATTATATTTTCATGAAATATTTCCATTAGAAACACACACTCACAACTCTGATGCTGTATTATAAGGTAATTTCAGAGGGTCTCACTATACTGCCATCATTTTATTTCTAATTCCAGATCAGAGAAAAGGGACAAGCAAACCTTGAACTGACACTACTGATTCAAACGCTCAGTGTTATGGAGAGAAGGAAAACACGTCTTTGAGGTAATTTTTTAAAATTGTCCCCAGGGCTTCTTATTATTTTTTTTATTCTCACTCAAGGATATGTTTATTTATGAGAGAGAGAGAGAGAGAGAGAGAGAGAGAGAGAGAGAGAGAGAGAGAGAGAGAGAGGTTGCCTACCTTATGCCCCCCAAACAGGGATCAAACCCACAATCTAGGCCCTGACTGGGAATCAAACCCACCACCTTTTTGGTGTAGGGAACAACGATCCAAAGGACTGAACCACCTGGCCACGGTGGGATTCTTATTCTTATAGTTTGATTTTGAAGACATAATAGTGGTACCAGAGAAGGAGGTATGAAGAATCTCACATCTCACAGTTCTAACGAATGTACTTTAAGTTTAATGTATTAGGAATGAGGAAATATACTAAATTCCAGCTTGTTTATTTAAATAATTTTGCCTCCTTTTTTAATGCCTTCAGTTTCCTAATTTATAAGCCAGTTCAGATAGTCAGTTTTTTTACTGAAAAAAGGACAAGCAATAGATTAACCAAATTAGTGCATAAAAAAGCTTTACTTTAACAACTCCATTGAGATATAATTCATATTTCATAAAATCCATTCATTTAAAACATTTAACACAGTAACCTTCAGTATATTTAGCTTATTAGTTATGAAACCATTACCACAATTAATTTTAGAACACTTTAATCACACCCAGAAGAAACCTGTACCCTTTAGCAATCACTCTTATTCCCTCTCACCTCAGCCCTGGATAATACTAGTCTGCTTTCTGTCTCTTTGGATTTTCCTATTCTTGACATTTCAGATAAATAGAACCATATAGCAAGTGAACTTTTCTGACTGACTTCTTTCATTTAGCACATATTCAAGGTTTGTCTATGTGGTAGCTTGTATCACAATTTAATTCACAAAAAAAATGTAACATCTCTTTCTTTATCGAAGTAAATTGATAGATTTTGGGCATATTTCATTTCCCCCCAAGATTTGAGAAAGTCTTGTTTCAAGTATTTATTTTATATAAGAGAATAACTTCTCAAGGTGTGTGTGTGTGTGTGTGTGTGTGTGTGTGTGTGTGTGTGTGTATGGGCACATGCGTGCGTGCTTGCGTACTATCATTGGGAATTACCCTTTCACTGTTCATTGAATTAATTGAATTTTAATGAATGCTGCTTTTTTTCCTCCAGGGATCTATTGCTGCTTTACTTTATTAGGTTCCCTGATAGCTGATGGTCATGTATGAGGGCCTGGAGTTGTCTGGTTATGTCCACTTGCCATCAATAGAATTTTGGAGGAGAAAACAAAGATGGTGGCATAGGTAAACACCAGAAATTGCTGCCTCCCACAACAAATTCAAAAATACAACTAAAAGACAAAACGAACATCTTCCAGAACCACAAGAAGGCTGGCTGAGTGGAAATTCTACAACTAGAATGAAAGAGAAAAGCAGTGAGACTCAGAGGAGCTGCAGAAGTAAAGTGCAGAGATACGGAGGCGCATGCGGCAAGGGCTGGCAACTGAGGATGTGACTGTCTTTTTGAATCGGGAGGGAGTCACAAGCCCCCGACTGCTCTGAACTCCAATTCTGGGTGAGTCTCTTGGGGATCTAGACGCATACGGGGAGAAACTGGACTGCCTGGCAGCAGGCAGAATTTGGAACTCGAGGGTGGCTTTCCCTCAGAGGTGCTTGCAGCAATTACCGGGACACTGAGACATGGGGCCTCTTAGGGCAGGGCTGAGGATCAGCCATAGCTGCTTGCTCCGCCCTGTTGATTCCCTGAGACCCCGCCCCACCCAAGCTGCAGCAGAGGCTTTTGCATATGAACACCCTGGCCCTTTGCAATCTGAAAATTACCTAACAAACTGCAGCTGGGCCAGACAGACCCAGAACTTCCAAGAGAAGGCCCAAGGCCCCACAGCAGCTTGCATTGCTTCACAGCTGGGCCTCATTTGCGCACCTCCAAACCCCAAACAAGGAAGGGGAATCTGCAGATTTCTTCGTAGCTCCTGCTGGGTAGCCTCAGGCAGAGGCTAAATTAGCACCTCCTTAGATCCAAGAGCCAGTGTACCCAGTGGTCAGAAGGGGACCATCCAATTACAACTCCTCAGATCCATAAGGGACACACTCAGGGGGCAGACTCAGTGGGCACCAAAGCCCCACTGAAGCAAGTCTTGCCCCAGAGGGTGTCTTCAGCACAGAAGTTCTCCCACCATAGACACAGCTGATTCTCACAGCCAATTGGCCTGGAGGTCAATCCCTCCCAAGGCTTAATTACAACAAGACTGTGCACAAAGCCCACAAAGGGGTGCACCAAGAGTGTCCACCTCAGGTAACTGGGGAGGCTGAGCCACTGGGCCCTATAGGACACCTAGCACACAAAGCCACTCTACCAACACAGGGAAGCAGCCAAAATGCGGAGACAAAGAAACAGGTCACAAATGACAGAAATGGAGGAAAGCAAATGACTGGATATAGAGTTCAAAACCACACTTTTAAGGTTTTTCAAGAATTTTCTAGAAATAGCCGATAAATGTAGTGAGACCCTCAAGAAATCTAGTGAGACCCTCGAGGTTATGATAAAGGACCAACTAGAAATTAAGCATACACTGACTGAAATAAAGGATATTATGCAGAGTTCCAACAACAGACTAGAGGATCACAAGAATCAAGTCAAAGATTTGAAATACGAAGAAGCAAAATCACCCAACCGGAAAAGCAAAATGAAAAAAGAATCCCAAAACACGAAGATAGTATAAGGAGCCTCTGGGACAGCTTCAAGCGTACCAACATCCAAATTATAGGGGTGCCAGAGGAAGAGAGAGAGCAAAATATTGAAAACCTATTTGAAGAAATAATGACAGAAAACTTCCCCTACCTGGTGAAAGAAATAGACTTACAAGTCCAGGAAGCGCAGAGAACCCCAAACAAAAGAAATCCAAAGAGGACCACACAAAGACACATCATAATTAAAATGCCAAGAGCAAAAGACAAAGAGAGAATCCTAAAAGCAGCAAGAGAAAGACAGTCAGTTACCTACAAGGGCATAGCCATATGACTGTCAGCTGATTTCTCAACAGAAACTCTGCAGGCCAGAAGGGAGTGGCAAGAAATATTCAAAGTGATGAATACCAAGAACCTACAACCAAGATTACTTTATCCAGCAAAGCTATCATTCAGAATTGAAGGTCAGATAAAGAGCTTCACAGATAAGGAAAAGCTAAAGGAGTTCATCACCACCAAACCAGGATTATATGAAATGCTGAAAGGTATCCTTTAAGAAGAGGAAGAGGAAGAAAAAGGTAAAGATACAAATTATGAACAACAAATATGCATCTATCAACAAGTTAATCTAAGAATCAAGTGAATAAATAATCTGATGAACAGAATGAACTGTTGATTATAATAGAATCAGGGGCATCGATAGGGAGTGGACTGACTAGTCTTGGAGAGGAAAGGGGTGTGGGGAATGCGGGAAGAGACTGGACAAAAATCGTACACCTATGGATGAGGACAGTGGGGGCGGTGAGGGCGGAGGGTGGGGTGGGAACTGGGTGCAGGGGAGCTATGGGGGAAAAAAGAGAAACAACTGTAATAATCTGAACAATAAAGATTTAATTTTTTTAAAAAAGAATTTTGGTCAATAGCAAGATCTGTGTAGCTCTAGTTATTATAGGAAAGAATTGGTATTTATTCAAAAGAATTAACTACTTTGTATGCATCCTTGCTGGTTTCTTCCTCTCAGTTTTCCTGGCTATTTGCATTACTTACCTTAGCTATCTGTTGATAAATGTACACAATGGCTCAGTCTTAGAACAACATTAGAAAATGGCTTTGATGCAAATGAGTAAGAGCAAGAAAAATGCAATCAAGAGAGAGTTAAACAGCTGAGGACTTAGGAAGAGGAGTCAGCCACTCCAGGGTAGTGATAATATTGGCTTTAAAACATGTTTTTGGCTACTTAAATGTCATAGAAAAAAGTTGGAAAATGCTTTTAGAAAACAAGTATTTTAAGGAAGAAGTTGTTTTGTCTATGTTTCAGTTAGGGGCATTTAGCTTTTTCTATTCTTTTTTTATTGTAAGAACTGAGGCTCAATTTTTAACCGATCAAAGATGTTTGGATTTCCAAATCATTGTGTAAATAAATTTAGCACAGAAGAGTTTTTCATGTGTCTTGTAACCAACCACTGTCTTTGCTTCCTTACTTTTCATTCACCATCCATTCTCTCAAAAGCATTAGCACTGTCTACTACCGAACTATGCAAATAAATGAACCTTATCAAATAAAAGACATAAAGGGAAGGAAGACGGAGCAAAATGTGATGAGTCTAAAATTAGTCTCCTTACCCTCCTCTTGATGTTTTATATTGTTTTGGCTCTATAAGCCCTCTGCATTTCCTTACATTTATTGATTTAAACTTGTTGTTTCTATTTGGAGGGATTCTTGTGTCTTCATCATATGTATTTGTCTTGTCTCCTTCATTAAGTTGGAAACACTCCAGGGAACTTGGTTCCCCCCACAAAGGGACTGAGAGAACCAGCAGGTTGTTGAGGCGTAGTCTGCTTCTGTGTTCATGATGACTGGAACTCAGGGAACACATGGCTGTTGTTAATTTTAACTAGGATGATGAGTGCCAGAAGTTATTATCCTATGTGTGACATCATCCTATCTCTCCTATCCTCTCCTATCTCCAAGTCTCCCATTTCTGTTGTCCTTGGGTAGGGAGAGCAGTAAGCAATTCTGCGCTAAGCCACTGAGTTATCCACTCCAGGGAGAGAATGGAACCACAGAAGCGATACTGAGCAGTTCTGTTGAGGGTAGAAAGATTTAGGACTAATAGAAACAGGAGAAATGAACTGATGTCAGTCTGAGAGCAAAGGTCCATATTCTTTTTCCAGTCCAAACAGCATTTTGGCCAACATTTGCAGGCATACAACTTGTGAATGAGTCTTTACACACGTTTTGCTACTTTCCCAAGCCCCTCATTGTTAAGGCAGTATATATATGACTCTTAACAAACAAGTGTCTTTATAAAGCAGGAAGCAGAAGTAAGTGAAGTGAAGATGGGAAGAATTCTTTGGGACAATCAAAAGACAATGGAGGCTACACTATTTGAAAAACCTAAACTCTCCCATCTTTACTAATGTGAAGTGCAGTATATTTTCAGTTTTATTTTGTGTTTTTATTCTTGGGAATTTTTAGCCTCCCTCGACCAAATTCTCATTTATTTGCTTGCTCTCATCTTTCCTAGAACATCCATGTTTTATAGCAAGTAAAATGCCTGGTTAACCAAAACTACTATTCCAAGAGGAAGAGTTCCAGCAGGAAGCTTTTTCTAGAATGGGTCTGAAACAGACAAAATGAGCACAGGCACAGACTGGCTGAGCAACTTTTTGGCTAATACTATTGGAAGCAACACTCACAACCAATTTACAGCTTTGCAAAGTTTGGGTTTTAAAGCAATCCTTGTCTCCTCTTTCAATAGTAAGGTTGTAGGGTTAGCAACCAGATAATCCTTCAGCATGCACGTGTCAGTCCCAGGGGCAATACTATGTGCTGAAAGCTTCTGCCAATACAACATAAAAAGTCTAATTGTTAACACTTTAAATTACCTCTCTTTACATTGTAATAGCTACTAACTGCCTCCTCAGTCAAGGACACTCTACAAAGAAATGCATAGGGGCTGGGATTGTCATAATGGACTATTTCTCAAGTTAATAACAAGACAGCTTTTTTGGAGTGGAGTAAATTGAGATATCCCAAAATAAATTAAAGTGATGTAATTTCGTAGTAAATTCAGTTTTAAAGTTTTTACTATTTTTTATTGTGGCAAAACATACATACCATAAAATTTACCATCTTAACTATTTTTAAACATAGAGTTCAGTGGTCTTAAGAGTATTCACATTGGTGTGCTACCGTCACCACCATCCACGCATCTCCAGAACTCATTCCTCTTGCAAAACTGAAACTCTGTTCCCATTAAACAACTCCCCATTTTTCTCTACCCCCATTCCTTGGCAACCACCACTCTACTTTCTACTCTATGAATTTGACTGCTCTAGATACACCATGTACATGGAATCATCAACACTAATAAAAGAGAAACATGGTAATTGGCGTACGAGCTACACTTTTCATTGGCTAATCAGGGCTATATGCAAATTAACTGCCAACTAAGATTGGCAGTTAACTGCCAACTAAGATTGGCAGTTAACTGCCAACAAGATGGCGGTTAATTTGCATATGTAGGCACAATGCAGGGAGGCGAAAGGGAAAGCAGGAAGAAGCCCCCTGCCACTGACAGTGATCGGAAACCCAGGGGGGAGCTAAGAGCTGGGGGGCAGGGCAAAGGCGGCCCTGGGGCTGCCTTTGCCCTGCCCCCCCAGCCATGATCGGAGAATCAGGTGCCTTTTCTGCCCTGGCCAGTGGTAGCAGGAAGTAGAGGTGGAGCCAGCGATGGGAGCTGGGCACGGTCGAAGCTGGCAGTCCTAGGAGCTAGGGGTCCCTTGCCTGGGCCTAAAGCGAAGCCCACGATCGTGGGGCCGCTGCAGCTGCGGGTCCCCGCTGCCCAGGCCGGACGCCTCAGCCAGAGGCATCCTGCAGGGGCAGGGGCGGAGCCCGCGCGATCGCGGCGCCTCCCGCTGCCACTGCAGGAACCCGCTGCCCGGGCCGGATGCCTAGGCCAGAGGCGTCAGGCCTGGGCAAGGGGCCGATCCTGCGATTGGAGGGTGATGGGGGTCAACGCCTGAGGGCTCCCAGTATGTGAGAGGGGGCAGGCTGGGCTGAGGGACACTCCCCCCCACACACACCCAGTGCACGAATTTCGTGCACCGGGCCCCTAGTACAATATATTTGTCCTTAGTGATTGGCTTATTTCACTAAGCATAATGTCTTCATGGTTCATTCCTATTATAGCATGTATAAGAATTTCTTTCCTTTTTAAAGGTTGAATAATATTTCACTGATGTATATACAATTTAATGGTTTATCCATTCATTTGTCTATGGACACTGGGTTGCTTTCACCTTCTGGCTGCTGTGAATAACAATATGTCATCTTCACTTTGAAAGGAAAAGGTCTGTGTACCCAAAGAGTTACTGTTTTATTATAGTTTCATGATATATTTGAAAACAGAAATACCCATTAAAACACAGATCTAGCCCTAGCTGGTTTGACTCAGAGGATAGAGTGTTGGCCTGCAGACTGAAGGGTCCCTGGTTTGATTCCCATCAGGGCACATGCCCGGGTTGTGGACTTGATCCCCAGTAGAGGGCATACAGGAGGCAGCCGATCAATGATTCTCTCTCATCATTAATGTTTCTATCTCTCTCCCTCTCTCTTTGAGTCTTTCAAGCTCAGTATTTCTGAATCTACTAACTGTGTTAGTGTCTCTGGATCCATTAATGGTGTCTGTTTACAAGAGAAAGGTGACTGCATTATCATCCACAATGGGGTAATACATGCCTTTCACCTGTAATATTTATGGAGAGGACTCTGTTCCAGGGGTGTGGGGTTTTATGAGGTTCTCCTCGGTGGGATGCCTTTTAATTGCTTGAGTTATATTAGTCCTTGAGGTAAGATCCTTTTCTCAAGTGCCCCACCAAACCCCCTGATCAACCCTCCTCAAAGCCACAGTAAAATTGGCATGTTTAAGTAGGGAAGGAATGCTAACATCCCAGATCTGAGGGAGGTAATTTGGTCCAAAATGCACTCCAGTGATGTTTATGTTTCAGATAAAGTGCTTACAACACTGTTGCTGCCCTTTTGACCCCCATTTCCATGTCCGTGTGCTTCTAGGAGAAAGTGATACTTAAATTAAAATCTTTACTTTTATTAGCTCCCAGAGTGAGCTGGGATTTCAGTCCAATCTTATATCTGGTATAAACATCCTGTTACCATTCATATCTTAGAGATATCTTGGGGGAAAATGATTAAATACTTTGCTTCAAAAGAACAAATGGAATCTCCTCATAATCTTTTTTCTTTTTTTCCCTTCCCTTTTTTTTCCTTTCTCTCCTCCCTTCTTCTATCCCTCCCTCCATTCCTCAACCCTTTCTCCCTAACATTCTCCTTTTCCTCTCTCCCTCCCTTCCATCCTTTCTCTCTTCCTTTCTCCCTCCCTGTCTCTAGTACTTCCTTTTTCTTTCCCTCCCTTTTTTCTTCCTCCCTTTTCTCTCTCTCCCTCTTTCTCCTCTCCTTCCTTCTTTCTTTCCACTCCTCCAACTTTCCTTCCTTCCATCTTTCTTTCCTCCCCCTTCCTTTGTTGTTCTCTCTTTCCTTCTTTTCAAATTCATGAGCATTTATGTTTCAAACTCAAGGCAAAGCATTTTTACAATCTGGAACATATAGGACCACACTCTCAGTGGTTGGTGTGGGGAGGGATAGCCTATGAGATGAGAGCGAGGGGAAGGGAGTGAAGGCTGGAGTTACAGCCTTGTGTGCTCTAGTTCTTTCTCAGACTGGACCCTCCCGGGTGAACAGCACCCCTCTCTGAGCCAAGGTGTGGAAAAGGAAGCCTTTAATCTTTTACAAAACACACCAGAGAAGATGCACTTTCCAGTTCTCTTAAAAGCTACACCTTCATGACCCTTTTGAGATTTATGACTTCAGATAATAGGATCACACTTCCTGTTGTTGGCTGTATTCCCCTAACTCCTCATCACCTCAAATATAACAAGTGGAAGGGTGTGAACAGCGAGGGCGAATAGATCCAGGTCACCTAGCTACTATCGCCTCTGAACATAGAATGAGAAATCACAGTGAAATCCGAGGCCAAAAGACAGTTTAAGTTTAATATCTTGGAGAAGGCTTGTGCAGGTCAAATGATTGGTGAACCATTTTATTTATTGAGGATATTAAAATGGTTTAGACAAGTAAACTAAACAGCTCAGTAAAGCACAATTCTGGACATAAGCAAATTTCCATGCCATAATAAAATTTAACTGTTTGACAGAAATCTGGTAATGAATGTGAAAGCATGGAATGAACTGAACTGAAGCAAAATGCTATAGAAATCATTGTCAGCACCAAGCACTCAGGTGGGGAGCCAGCAGCCTCACTGCAAGTGTGGATCGTAACAAAATCCTATCAGTCCAGAGTGCTGCCTAAGTCCAGTAATAGCAAATCATATTCAAAGATAAGGGGCCTCCCATAATGAAGACCACCTGGATCTGACTTTCTGAGGCTTCTTTACTTTTTATTAAATAATATTCAGTATTTGCTCAAGCAAAGGGAGAGTCATATGCTCAGCTCCTGACCACAGGGTAGTCTCTTGTGCAACTGGAACTACCCTATTTTTTCTAATTGTGAATATTTCTTGTGTTAACATCTGGACATCACCTTTGCATATTTAAATTGTAAATTGTTTATATCTAATAAAAAGTTTCTTGGCATGAAAAAAAATAAAATTAAATTAAAAATGTGAATGGAATATCAAAACTACAACTAAATTATAGAACAGCCATCATTCAGAACCACCTGAATCTGGCTGAATGGAAGTCCTATGATTAGGGTTATAAAGAGGAAGCCACAATGAGACAGGTAGGAGGGGTGGAGACAGAGGATGGGCTGGTCCCACACCACCTGTGGCAATAAAAATCAGGAGGGATATCTCAGCTATAGAGGTTCCCCCCCTGAGGAGCATGAAGTTCCAGCCCCACATCAGGCTCCTCAGCCCAGGGTTCCAGTGCCAGGGAGAGAAGTCCCCATATTTTCTGGCTATAAAAACCAGCACAGATTGAGGCCTAGGAAGACAGAGGGCTACTGGAGTGCCAGGCAGTTCCTCTTAAAGGCCTGGGCATGGACTTACTAGGACTCACTTGCTCTGAAATCCAATGCTGGGGCAGTGGCTCAAAAGGCATACAGGGAGGTACTGAATTGTCCAACATCAGGGCAAGAGATTGGGGATCAGCCTTTTCTCAAACAGAAGTGCTGGCAGAGGCCATCATTCCTTTGGTGAGACCTCCCCCCACAGAACAAGCAGGTGGATTCCATTCTGAGGCTCCATCAACCCGCTCACACTATTTGCCCCACCCTGGAGATTCCCTGATGCCCTGCCCCACCCAAATTTTGGCCCATCCAAGCAGTTTTCAGTGGCTTTTTCATGCATATGGCCATTCTTGACTTGAGCTTCAGATTTTCCTAAAATCTCTCAAAGAAGCAAGCATCTGTTCTCAGCATCCCCATACCTCTTGCTAATAGGTTTGGCTCCAGGCCCAGTACTAGCAACAGTGAGCTTGGTTTGCAGCTTGGCCTTGCCTGGGCACCTCAAAGGCCAGCAAAGTAGCAGCCATCTGCATATTACTTGAGCTAGGTGGCCTTGGGCAGAACACAGGCAGAAGCTGACCTTGGCCTGCACCTACCAGGAGGCCCCAGAGCCAGTGCACTCAGAGGACAGCTACAGACCAGGTCAAAGCACCATCATCCAATAACCTCTATAAGTGACACCCTCAAGGGGTGGATTTAGCAGACACCAGAGCCCAGCCTCCCCTGTTGGGTGGGCCTCTGCACAGCTGATCTTCCACAGTTGTTGGAGGTCAGTAGTCAGTGGTTGCAGCCAGTCTATGTAGCTTATCAGCCTGGGGACAAACCCCTCCAATTGACATGCCAACAGCAACCAAGGCTCAGCTACAAGAGGAGGGTGTACACAGCCCACATGGGGGCTGGAGGGAGAGGGTGCATGTTGAATGCCCAGCTTGGGTGATCAGGAGGCTGTGCCACTGGGCTCTACAGAACACCTACTACATTAAGCCACCCCACCAACCCTGGGAGATGTAGCAGCTCTATCTAAAACATAGACCAAACACAGGGAGGCTGCCAAAACGAGGAAAGAAACATGTCCCACATGAAAGAACAGAACAAAACACCAGGAAAAAAAATAAAAACTAAACAAAATAGAGACAAGTAGGCAATCTACTTGATGCAGAGTTCAAAACAGTGGTTATAAGGATGCTCAATGAACTTAGTGAGAAACTCAACAGCATAAAAAATGACCAGTCAGAAAAAAAGAATATTCTAACTGAAATGAAGAAAAGTTTACAGGGAATCAAGAGTAGAGTAGATGAAGCTAAGATTAAAACCAGAAATTTGGAATATACAGAAGCAAAAAACACCCAGTCAGAAGACCCAGCAAAACCAAAAAGTATTGCCCCAAATGAGGATACAGTAAGAAGCTTCTGGGACAACTTTAAGCATACCAACATTCACATCACATGGGTGCCAGAAGTAGTGAGAGAGGAATAAATTGAAAACTTATTTGAAAAAAAAATGACAGAAAACTTCCTTAACCTGATGAAGGAACTAGACATACAAGTCCAGGAAGCACAGAGTCACAAACAAGATGAACCCAAAGAGGCCCACACTAAGATACATCATAACTAAAATGCCAAAGGTTAAAAACAAAGAGAGAATCTTAAAAGCAGCAAGAGGAAAGCAGTTAGTTGCCTACAAGAGATCTCCCATAAGACTTCCAGCTGATTTCTCAACAGAAATATTTCAGGCCAGAAGGGAGTGGGATGAAGTATACAAAGTAATGAAAAGCAAGGACTTACAACCAACATTACTCTACCCAGCAAAGCTATCATTTAAAATTGAAGGAGAAATAACTTCCCAGACAACCAAAAAGCTAAAGGAGCTCATCACCACCAAACCAGTATATATGAAATGTTAAATAGTCTTCTTTAAGAAGAAAAAGACCCAAAAAAGGATAAAAATATGGACAATAAAATGGCAATAAATGCATACCTATCAACAATTGAATCTATAAAACAAAATCAACGAACAAACAGAACAGAAACAGACTCATAGATACAGAGAACATTTTGATGATTGCCAGATTGGAGGGGAGTTTAGGGGATGAGTTAAAAAGGTGAAGGGATTAAGAAGTACAAATTTGTTGTTAAGGAACAGTAATGGGGATCTAAAGTATAGCATACACAATATAGTCAATACTATTCTAATAACTATATCAGATGGGTGCGAGATTTATTTGGATAATCACTTAGCAAGTTGTGTAATGTCTAGTCACTGGGGTGTACACTTGAAACTAAAATTGTATGGCAACAGGTAATTGAAAAATATTTTTAAATGATTAAAAACAAAGAGTGCAAATGAGAATGTAGTAGAAGACAGAGAAAAACAAAAAAACTGAAGTAAGATTGCTTTGGACTTTTAGAATGTCATGGAGTGGAGAGTATCTAACCTGAGAACAATTTTAAAGCAGTGACTCCATCAACACTAATAAAAGAGAAAAATGGTAATTGGTGTATGACGATACCCTTTTCATTGGCTAATCAGGGCTATATGCAAATTAACTGCCAACTAAGATTGGCAGTTAACTGTCAACAAGATGGCGATTAATTTGCATATGTAGGCACAATGCAGGGAGGCGAAAGGGAAAGCAGGAAGAAGCCCCCTGCCACTGACAGTTATCGGGAACCCAGGGGGGAGCTAAGAGCTGGGGGGCAGGGCAAAGGTGGCCCTGGGGCCGCCTTTGCCCTGCCCCCAGCCATGATCGGAGAATCAGGTGCCTTTTCCGCCCTGGCCAGTGATAGCAGGAAGTAGGGGTGGAGCCAGCGATGGGAGCTGGGCACGGTCGAAGCTGGCAGTCCCGGG
This sequence comes from Myotis daubentonii, assembly GCF_963259705.1. Lineage (NCBI taxonomy): Eukaryota > Metazoa > Chordata > Mammalia > Chiroptera > Vespertilionidae > Myotis > Myotis daubentonii. The sequence continues at coordinate 28,305,244 of NC_081847.1, read as the reverse complement.
AGCTAGGGATCCCTTGCCTGGGCCTAAAGCGGAGCCCACGATCGTGGGGCCGCTGCAGCTGTGGGTCCCCGCTGCCCGGGCCGGACGCCTAGGCCAGAGGCATCAGGCCTGGGCAAGGGGCCGATCCTGCGATTGGAGGGTGAGGGGGGGTCAACGCCTGAGGGCTCCCAGTATGTGAGAGGGGGCAGGCTGGGCTGAGGGACACTCCCCCCCACACACACACACACACCCAGTGCACGAATTTCGTGCACCGGGCCCCTAGTTTATAATAATGCTCATTCATCGTCCTGTACACCAAAAGGTGGCAGGTTTGATCCCTGGTAGGGACACATGCAGGAGGAAACCAATTGCTGTTTCTTTCTCACATCAATGTTTCTCACTTTCTCGCCCCCATTCTCTCTCTAAAATCAATAAACATATCTTTGGGTGAGGATTAGAAAAAAAAAAAAAAGAATGCTCATTACATGAACTTTTCTTAATTATCAGGGCTACACTATCTCACTTGGATGGTCCTAACTGAACCCCTTATAGACTTTCACCTGTTCTTGGCATAATGACAATTTCTGGAAATTGCCATTTACCATGTAAAAGACTAAATTACAGCCTATCTGTATAACTTTAATTAACTTTCAAATTCTAGTTATTATCCAAAGCAAAGAAAAAATGCCCAGTAATAAATTGTTTCTCTGTTTACATATCTATTTCTGAGGCAAATTCTTAAAATGACAGTCTCTTCCTAGATTATAAATCTTTTCCAAAGAAAATCATTACATGTTTAAACATAAAATATTTTGCATTTTATACCAGTAAAGCAGATACATCAAATATTACCTGATATAGACATTTAACTTGAAGTAAATAATGTCTTCAATATATATTGTTACATAACAAATTTCCTCAAAACTTAGTAATTTCTTTAAGAAAACAATAATTATACTCCGGTTTGGCTCAGTGGATAGAGCATCGGCCCACAGACTGAAGGATCCCAGGTTCAATTCCAATCAAGGACACATACTTTGGTTGCGGGTTTCCCAGCCCTAGTCAGGGTGCATGCAGGAGGCAACCAATCAATGTGCCTCTCTAACGTTGATGTTTATCTCTGTTTCTCCCTCTCCCTTCTACTCTCTCTAAAACTCAATGGAAAAATATCCTCAAGGGAGGATTAACAAAAAATAAAAAAAAAGACAAAAGAACAATAATAATTGAATATCTCTTATAGTTTCCTTGAGTCAGCAATTCAGGAATGGCTTGTCATGGTGTTCTGTCTCAGAATTGCTTATTACTTTACACTCAGGATGTTGGTCAGGCTGCAGTCACCTGAAGGCTTGACTGAGGCTGGAGGACTAGCCAGTCATAGGACTGGCAAGTGAGGGTTGGCTGTTAATAGGAGGCTTCAGTTTCTCATAATGGGTCCTCTCGAGAGGGCTGCTTCAGTGTCCTCGCAGCATGGCAACATGGTGACTGGTTCTCCCAGAGCAACTGATCCAAGAGGCCACAGTGGAAACTGAAATGCTTTTTATCACCAAGCCTCAGAAGTGATACACTGTCACTTCCACTGTATCCTGTTGATCACATGGCCAACACTGTTTAATGTGGTCAAGGGTGTAAAGACCAAGAGCCAGGGATTACTGGAAACCACCTTGGAGGATGGCTACCATTGTAGGTATGATTTTTCAATAATTAATATATATACATGATTCATGGCCATCATATATATGCACTGAGAAAGAGCTTCACACATAATAAGCTCATTATACATATATTTTGAATAATTTCAATGAGATATTTGAGTATTATTGGAGAATAAAAATGGACACTTTATTGTTATTAGTTACTTGTTATTAAAGTCTGAGATTAGCTCTATATATAAATTAGACCTATACAACATCTATAGTAAACTGCAGGGCTGGCTCTCCAGAAGGTAATTTGTGCAGGACTGAGGGAAATTTGGAAAACATAGAGAGATGAGCCTGACCAAGGAAACAAACAAAGGCATTGGAGGACAGTCTCACATGTGGCTCTGGAACTGACTTCCATCCTGAACTCCACTAGATTTTTCTTTTTTTCTACCAAGTGCAAACAGTATGATAGTACGTGTCTACATTGCACTTACATGATTGCTAATGAGGTTGATCATTTTCTTGGATTTTTTGGTCATATTTCGTTCCTCTTCCATGAAATGTCTGATCACAGATTTTTGTCCATTTTTCTATTCAGTTGTTTGTCTTTTTATGTTAGTGCTTCTTATTTATGATTTTTGCAAATTCTTCTTTAAATTTATTATTTATATGAGCTCCTCTTTAGATGCACTTGATTGTTCATGTTTTGCTAAAAGTAATCAAATTTAAGATTTATTAATATAAAATGATATATTCTCTTGTATTCTAATTTTAAAAATTGCTCCCATTTTATTTATCAAGTCTGAAATGCTTTATATTTTATTAACTCTCCTTTGAAATTTATTTGTTTCTTTCTTCCATTTTTAAAAACATTTTATTTTGCTTTTATTAGCTTCCTGAGTGGATTTTTACTTTATTTACTAGGTTTATTTATAATGACTATATTGACAATTGTAAATGTTTGTGAGTGTTGCTCTGGGCATGCCTCCAAAGTTTTAGAATATATTGCACTCACTAGCATTTATTTCTAAATGATCATGAATTTCCATTTTTAATTTGCTCCTTATACTTAAAATTATACATAGGATACTTTTTAAATTGTCAAGTAAATAGGTTTGAAAATTATTCTTCTAATGGCTAGTTTCATAGCGTTACAGTATAAAGAAAACATGTCCTATATAATTTCTAATATTTGGCACTGGGCAATATATTCTCTGTGGATTAATCAATGGTTGGTCTTTTTAAATGTCTAACAAATATGTAAATATATAAGTTGTGATTGTGTTTTCTCCAGTAGTCTCCCCTCTGTTCATTCTCAATTTCCTCATCATAAAACTGAAGTTACCCAAATATTTCATGCTTTTTGGCATCTTTAGAGGCCTTTGCTTGAGTCACTGCCTATTCCTGGAGTCTTCCTTTTCTTTACCTTAATGTGGCTAAAATCTGTTCTTTCTGCTCATTTTAGAAAACAGGGCCTATGCAATTTCTATTAGCTAATAACTTCAGATGCCACTTTTCTCTACAAAGATTCTCTAATCTCCATCAAGGCTGCAGTCAGTCAACTTGTGGGCTCTCCCTTAATGCTCTACCCTTTTTCCTCTGCAACTGGTATTTGAATATTTACTTGACTTTTTGTCCCTAGGCTACAGACCTCTTTGAGGCAGAGTTGTATGTTGTTCCCTAGCATATCTTCTATTTCTAGCAGGGTGGCTGGCCTTTAGGTGGGAGTGAGGAATTATGTATTGAATAACTTAGGAAAAAAATTAACTGTACAGATCGTGAAGGAGATCTGATATCATCATATCATGGAGAGCTATTGGGCTTCTTATCCATGCCAAATATGTGCTACATGTCAGATAAACATAACCTCCAGTCCCCCAAATCCTGAACAAGAAATGGCTCTGTAATACAGATAGGAAAACTGAGGGTCAAGGAAGTCAACCATTACTGATGAAAGCTACACTTGTATTCACTTAAAGAGGCACATTGAGAATAATTTGAACATCACAAAGAGTAAATTTAGCTCATTGGTGGAATGGCATCAACATAAATAATAAACCCCCCCAAACTGAACAAAAACTGCCATAATCAACTTTGTCAGATCTCTGGAAAATTGTCAAAGGCTTATAGAAATGAAGCAAACACTGAGTAAAGAAAAAAGGCGATCCATAACCAGGCCGAATCTCAACATGCTCCAGCATGACAGGTACTGTGACCCAGGATGGCACAGGGAGCCTGAAGTCCTCTCAGGGGGCACATTGGTGGTCCACTATATCTGGAGTGATAGCTGGCCAAAGTGCCATCCATACTGATGTATGGGCACTTGCTAATGGTTTGACTGAATGGTTATGGATTTTGAAGGACTAAGATTAGAAGATTGGTGACAAATATACTTGGGGAAGAAGTAAGTGGATGGACTCAGAATGGTCACAGAATGTTAAGATGTTTTTGTCTCATGTGAATGCTAACCAAAGGGCAAAGGCTGCAGAGGAGACGCTGCTGTGGATATGTCAGCCTTTTCCCCCAGCTTCTTCCTCAAAGGACCCATGAGCAAAATGGCCATGATGGTAGGAATGTAGGCTATGCATAAACCCAATATAAACTTCCTCTTACCAAAGGCAGATCTAGCTATTACTAATCTGTAGCCTAATCTTCCAACATTGGATATCAATACTGAGTTCCTAATATGGCACTATTTCTGAGTACCACCCTGCCACCTAGTGGCAAGTTAATTATATTGGCCCTCTTCCATTATGGAAGCATCAAAGGTTTGTCCTCATTGGAATAGATGTGTATTTTGGATATGGATTTGCCTACCCTGCAGGTAATATTTCTTCTAACACCACCATCTGCGGACTCACAGAATGCCTGCTTCACAATCATTGCATTCCACATAGCATTGCATCAGATCAAGTGAAGGAAGTGCAGCAATGAGATCATGCCTTTGAATCAACTAAACTTACCTTATACCTCATCACCCCAAAGCAGTTGGCCTAATTGAAAGATAAAATGGCTTATCAGAGATTCAGTTATTGTGTCATTGGGAAATAACACTCTGAAATAGTGAGGTTCTGTTTTACAAAGTGCAGGTTATTCTTTGAAACAGATAGCATTACATGGCTTAGTTTTTCCCACAGCCAGAAACAAGGGGTGGGAGGGTGGAAGTGGAAGTGGCTACTCTCTCTATTAAACTTAATGACCCCTTGCAGAATTTTTGCTTCCCATCCTGACAGCTTTGAGCTCTGCTGGATTCTAGATTTTAGCCCACAAGAGGGTAATGCTTCCAAAAGGGGATATGATGGCTTCACAACTATGGCTCCACAAAATTGCAAGATGAAAGTTCCACCCAGTCATTTTGGGTTCCTTAGGCCATCCAACCAAGAGAGAAAAAAAGGGGGGGTGCTAAAAAGGAGTAAGTTGGAATCAGGCAATATATTGGAGTGGCTGATTTTGATAACCAAGGATAAAGGGTAAATCAGTTGCTGTTATGCAATAAAGACAAGGATAACTACGTCTGAAAATCAAAGGATTTTCAAGGGCTCCACTTAGCAGTTCTACATTCAGTAGTAAAGGTTAATGGAAAACTACATCAACTGAAATTAAGCAGGGTGACGTCCATAATATTTGGCCTTCCCTTTACTCCTCTGTAAATAACTAGCTTAATTACAGCAGTATCAGTGTCAACTGCATTTAAAAATTACTTTAATTTTTAAGAGAGTTCACATTTTTTCTATATTTAATATTTGTACTGGTTGCAAAATCATTATAAAATGTTAAGATTTAATCTCTGGCATACCTTCATTTCACAGGCACACACAGAGGAATGCATTGAAGCATTGTTATCACACTAGGTTAAAAGTTTGAATGTCTGGAAATGCTAATTAATTGTCAATAAGATACTATGTTTTCCTAAAATGTTTTAGGGAAGTCGACAACTTGGATGTGGGATTCACTTTAAGGAAAATCCACAAGTAAGTTTGTACAAGAGAAAATTAGGAAGGAAAATCAAGGAGGCTTAAATTATTAAATGCTCTAGCTTTTACTCCCAAAGTTATCAGCTAATGGGAATCTAATTAAAATGTAGACTGCACAACAATCAGTATTTTGTATCTGATTTTTACACACCTTGGAATGGAAATATCTTTTTAATTCCTATTAAAATGATGACTGAACAGTATGAAGACTTAGCCTTGACCACCTGCTCATGCAATAAAATCACAATCTGTTATATTGTCTCCTTGTTCACAGAGCTGTGGCTATTTATTCAAAGATAATAGTGTGGAATTAAAGACATACATGAAAAAATGATAAATCATTTTCTGAAGGGTTCATTATGATTTGTTTTGTTTTATCAGGGATTTAGATTTGATAGATATTGCAAAGATTCTTGGCAAATTAATTCAAATGAAGGAAGGAAGGAAGGAAGGAAGGAAGGAAGGAAGGAAGGAAGGAAGGAAGGAAGGAAAGAAGGAAGGAAGGAAAAAGGGAGGGAGGAAGAACTGCTGCCTATCTTTCCTAAAATTAAAAAGGAATAAAGAATGTTATTGGTCAATGAAGAAGTGGCCTTGTGTTGATTATGTTGCTGTGTGTTGACTGTGTGACTTGTGTTAACTTGTGTTACTGTCGGAATTTGACCACAGAACTATGTGCCCCAATGAGGACTTTGGAATTTAAGTGTCACTAAAGGAACAAACATCTTGCTGGACATGGGATGGTAAAATTATATGAAATAGGATCTAAAATATTTAAAGATATCTGAGTTATCAGGAATGCACAAATGAAAATATATTGGCTGTTATCCAAGGCACAGTGAGTGCTAAAAGTAATTCCAGAACTTTGGAATGGTTGGAGCTCACACATTCGTACTGTCAAAGAAATGGGCAGTGCGGGAACATATCATTCCAGATGCTGGAATTGAGACAGACGAAGAAAGATAGTTATCGGATAGGCAGAGGCAGGTGGTTTGGAGACAGAAAAGAGAATGTGAGAACATTTACCGTGGGAGGACAGAATAAAGAAAGGTAAAAGAAAAAATCATTAAGAAAAAGAAATCCTATCTAATAAAAGAGAAAAATGGTAATTGGCGTACGACGATACCCTTTTCATTGGCTAATCAGGGCTATATGCAAATTAACTGCCAACTATGATTGGCAGTTAACTGCCAACTAAGATTGGCAGTTAACTGCCAACAAGATGGCGGTTAATTTGCATATGTAGGCACAATGCAGGGAGGCGAAAGGGAAAGCAGGAAGAAGCCCCCTGCCACTGAGAGTGATCAGAAACCCAGGGGGGAGCTAAGAGCTGGGGGGCAGGGCCAAGGTGGCCCGTGGGGCCGCCTTGGCCCTGCCCCCCAGCCATGATCGGAGAATCAGGTGCCTTTTCAGCCCTGGCCAGTGATAGCAGGAAGTAGGGGTGGAGCCAGCGATGGGAGCTGGGCACGGTCGAAGCTGGCAGTCCTAGGAGCTAGGGGTCCCTTGCCTGGGCCTAAAGTGAAGCCCACGATCGCAGGGCCGCTGCAGCTGCGGGTCCCCGCTGCCCGGGCCGGACGCCTAGGCCAGAGGCGTTAGGCCTGGGCAGGGGCGGAGCCTGCAACCGCAGGGAGCTGGGGGTCCCCTGCCCAGGCCTGACGCCTCTGCCAGAGGCCTCAGGCCTGGTCAAGGGGCCGATCCGGTGATTGGTGATCGGAGGGTGATGAGGGTCAACTCCTCTGGCCGTGGCATCAGGCCTGGGTGGGGGGCGGAGCCAGGGATTGGGGGGATATGATGGTCCCCTTGCCCAGGCCTGAAGCCTGGGTCAGAGGCATCAGGCTTGGGTGGGGGGTGGAGCAAGCGATCAGAGGGAGATGGGGGTCCCCTGCCCAGGCATGATTCCTGGGCCAGAGGCCTCAGGCCTGGGTGGGGGCCAGAGCCAGTGATCAGGGGAAGATGGGGGTCCCCTGTCCAAGCCTGACACCTCTGGCAGAGGCGTCAGGCCTGGGCAAGGGGCCGATCAGGCGATCGGAGGGTGATGGGGGTCTATGCCTCTGGCGGAGGTGTCAGGCCTGGGCAAGGGGCCGATCAGGCGATTGGAGGGTGATGGGGGTCAACGCCTGAGGGCTCCCAGTATGTGAGAGGGGGCAGGCTGGGCTGAGGGACACTCCCCTCCCCACACACACCCAGTGCACGAATTTCGTGCACCGGGCCCCTAGTAATATATAATGGCTTGTCCATCTTGTTTCATGTATTAAGACATATTTGTTATTTACTCAAAACTAAATCTTTTTCATCATAATCAACAATCACTCTGCATAGGCATTGATTGGTAAAAATGGGCACTGTCCATTGAAAGTAGTATTTGAGCTTTTATTTTTCTCATCTGCAAAATGGTTCAGTGATATTTCTCTCCTGAAGCAGTTTGAGGATGGAATGAGAATGAGTGTTCATTAAGTGAGGCAAGGAAGTCATGCTTTAGCTTCCTTGCTCGCCAGTGTATGCCTTAGGAAATGTGTGAATTATCACATGAGATGCCCCTGCAGACCCACCAGAATGGCTAAGGTGGTTCAGAATATGGAATATTTGGAATGTTCATATATTACCAGCCAGAGTACAAAAAGGTACAAACGCTTTGAAAAATGGATATTACATTAACTACACCTATGCTATGACCCAACAATTCCATTCCTACATATACACCAAAGAGAAATGAGTTCATGCACCCACAAAATAACGTGTTCAACAATGTATATAGCAATGTTGTCATAATAGCCAAGCAGTAAACAAATATCTATCAACAAACAAATATCCATCAACAGGAAAATGAAAAGACAAACTGTGATAATTCCTACAATGGAGCAATAAAGAGAACTAGTGATGGATGAAATAACATGGATAAATAAATCTAAAAAAATTAATGTTGAGTGACAAGTAAGCCAGTCACAAAAAGATGGCATACTGAGAGATTCCACCTATATGAAGTGGAAAAGCAGGATAAATTAATGTGTGGTAACAGGATAAAAAAGAGTGATTGCCTGAGTCTGAGGATGGCATGGGGATTGATGGGAAGGATCACAAGAAAAATTTTTAGGTTCTAGAATGTTCTATATCTTGATCAGGGTGACAATGCATGGGCATATACATACGTTCCAAATAACAGAGCTATATTCATATATTTGTATATTAGCTTTATGTACATTCTGCTTCAATAAAGCACTATTATCTAAATAAATAAATAGATAAATTAATGAGTAGATAGCATCAATTTTAAAATTCTTGCTAATAGTAACACCATCATCACTACCTCTTCTTTCTATTATTATTATTATTGTTATTATTACTACTAGTGGCTTGGTGCACAAAATTCGTGCATGGGGATGGGGGTGTTCCTCAGCCTGGCCTGCACCCTCTCCAATCTGTGACCCCTTGAAGGATGTCCTACTGCTGGTTTACAGGAATCTGGCCTAAACTGGAAGTTGGACATCCCTCTCGCAATCTGGGACTGCTGGCTCCTAACTGCTCACTGGCCTGCCTGATTGCCCCTAACCACTCTGCCTGCTGGCCTGCTCGCCCCCAACTGCCCCCCCACCGCTAGCCTGCTTGCCCCCAAATGTCCCCCCTGCCAGCCTGATCACCCCCAACTGCCTCCCCTGCCAGCCTGCTGACCTTCAACTGCTCCCCCTGCTGGCCTGCTCTCCCCCACTTTCCCTCCCCACTGGCCTGCTCACTTCAAACTGTGCCCCCTGCTCTCCTGATCACCTCTAACTGACCCCCACGGATGGCCTGCTTGCCCCCAACTGGCCCCCCGCTGGTCTGCTTACCCCCAAAGGCCCCGCCCCCCCACCAGCCTGATCACCCACAACTACCCTCCCCTCTTGGCCTCTAACCGCCTCTACCTCAACCCCACCACTGTGGCTTTGTCCAGAAGAACGTCCAGAAGGTCTCCTGGAAGGTCTCCCAGTCTAATTAGCATATTACCCTTTTATTAGTATAGATTATTATTATTGTTATTATTATTATTATTATTATTATTTATTACTGTAGTCCCTCTTTATCCATTGGAGATGCAGTCTAATATCCCCAGTGAATAACTGTAACCAAGGACCGTACCAAAACTTATATATACTATGTTTTCTCTGTACATATGTATCCATCAAAAAGTCTAATTTATAAATTAGGCACATTAAGAGATTAACAAGAATAGCTAATAATGAAATAGAATGATCATAATAATATACTAAAATAAATTATGTGAATGTGGCCTCTCTTTCTCAAAATATATTATTATACTGTACCCACCCTTGTTTACACTTTTATGCTTCTTTATATCATAGATACAAGATTTATTCTTACTGTGTATCTTAGCAACTTCAGCATATAATTTTTTTTCTTTCATTCTTAAGTTGAGAACTTTCACCTTTTCCTTTAAAGGAAGCACTTTACAGCTTCACTTTGATATATCTGAATTACCAGCATTGCTACTCTTGTGCTTTGGATCCATTATTAAATAAAATACGGATTACGTGAACACAAGCAGTGAGATCCTATAGCAGTTGATCTGTTCACTGGGTGACTAACAGGCGGGGAGCCTATACAGAGTGAATATGCTGGACAAAGGGATGATTCACCTCCTGGGCATGATAGAGTGAGACAGCACAACATTTTATCATACTACTCAGAATAATGCACAATTTAAAACTTACTTTCTGAAATTTTTCATTTAATATTTTTGGACCATGATTGACTATGGGTAACCAAAATTGTGGAAAATGAAACCATGGATTAGGGTGGGGGAAGCTACTGCATTATTATTATTATTATTTATTATTATTATTATTATTATTATTATTACTAGGGGCCCAGTGCACGAATCTGTGCACCTTGAAAGGAACTGTGGGCCACGAGGCTGCAGTGGGCACAAGGGTGGGTCTTGGCCCATCCTCCGTGCCCCCACCCACCCTTCCCACCATGACTCCAGGTCCTCTGTCTGCCGGCTACCCCTGCTCCCACAAGCTGACGGTGGCAGCCCTGCTTGCACTCGCTGATGGCGTGGAACATTTGGGTCCAGCGCCAGCAGTGGGTGTGAGCAGTGGCTCTGGTGCCGGCAGCAGGTGTGAGCAGGGCTGTCACTGGCAGCAGGTGCAAGAGGTGGCTGCCGGCCCCAATCACCCCTCAGAAACAGGGGGAGGTGGAGAAGCCCTGAGGGACGATCGGGGCCAGCAGCCGCTCACACCCACTGATGGTGCTGAGTGATCAGGGCCAGTCCCGGGTGCTGGCAGGCCGGCAGTGGGTGGTAGCAGGTAGGAGTGCAGGGTGGGACTTTGGCACATGGGAGCAAAGAATTTTCTGTAACCACCAGAGGCTTGCCCCGATGATAGCAACCAGCACCCCGCCTTGGTCTGTCACCCTCACTCACCTGCTCCACCATCCTGCTTTGGACGATACCTGCCATGTTCTACACATGCCCCCTGGTGGTCAGCGCACATCATAGTGACCGGTTGTTTGGTTGTTTGGTTTTTGGTTGTTTGGTTGTTCTGTCGTTCGGTCTATTTGCATATTAGGGTTATATATATATATATATATATATATATATATATATATATATATATACACACACACATATATATATATACACACACACATATATATTTAATAAGAGACACACTGTGGTTGAATCCAGGCTCAGTTCTTTGCTGGCTTTATGAATTTAGGCAAGTCTGCCTAAGTTCCCTAAACCTTTATCCCCATTCTTAATATATGAGTGATAGTTGTAACTTACGCAGTTTTGTGAAGATTGAAACATTTGTAAAATAATTATCACATATCAAATAATGCATGTTATCTATCTTTTTATTTTCATTGTTAAAATTCTTGCTAATTTTTGGAAGGCTAAGTTTAAAATGTAGTTTTAACTTCGTTTTTGGTATTATATTTTTATAGTCTTGCCAAGTACTTTTTATGTTTTTTACTTAAGAGATTTATAAAAAATCACTTTCATATTAATTCATGTTATCTTTTGATTACTATTTATAGTTAATTGCTCTGGTGACTGGGTGGCTTTTCTGAAGGTGATCATTACTATAATCCACATGATTAATATAATCTTCTAGGAAATTAAATGCTTATTATGCTAAAATGAAAGCTACTTGAGAACAGAAACTTTGATGTATCCTCAGCTATATCCATCTATTGTGCACATGGCCTCGCATATAGTACGTGTCTAAAATATTTGTTAAATCAATAAATTAATATATCTGATAAACCAAAATGTCCTTTGACCTTTAACATGCCCACACTCTCCCTTTGTGAAAACCAAGAAGGCTGCAATTTCAAAAGCCTGCTAGAATGTATATTTCACGCAATACACCAAGTCTCAAAATTAGATAGACTTTGCTTCCGGGAAAGGGTTTTGTACCAGCGTCAGAAATAATTTTCTTTGGATGCATGGGACTTTGGATGATCACAAGACAGCAGCAGGCTTGATGCGGTGTTAGCATAGCTGAAGGTGACTAGAGAGATGCAAGCAGGATCTAAGGAATCTGTTCACTTGGGGGAAAGAGGAGAGACAGACTCCATTACCAGTGGCAACCGTCCAGAAAAGGGTGTTGGACCAACTTCTGGACTCCCACAAATTTGTGCAGTTTATCAGGTTATTTTTCCACAAATATTGTAGTTGTTTGAATGGAGCTCAAAGTCAAAACCACTCCATTGTACTCTGGCACCCGTGCTTTTCTTTACTTTTCTCCCGTTTTGATGTCAATGGAATTTTATCCAGTGCTTTACTTCCGTAGCAGATGACAAAATCCAGACTTAAAATACAGCCGCAGATTAATGTGAAAGAGTTCTGGATTAAATATCCTGTCAAAAAGTGTAATTGAAATGTTAATTCTATAGAAGTGTTTGGACTGATGAGTCCCAAGAAAAACAGTTGAGTTGTGAGATATCTTAAAATAAGAAAATGTTTATTTTCACTGAATGGAGACCAGAATGGAAAGGAGAGGTCATGTAAAGTAGTTTTAAGAAGCAAATATTTGTGGAATTAGTTTTTATACTATAAATTGTGAAAAATAATTACAAAAGCAGATTGTGTCTTTGCCTATCTATACAGATATTTATTCAGGGAGGTCATGCCTGTCCACCTCACCCCCACCACCCACCCCTCCACCCCCTCACCCCCCCACCCCCACCCCCACCTCTGCCTTCCCCAGTGTCATTTGAGAATGGATTTGGGTGTTTATTACTTAAGAAAATGAGGGAGGGGTACTATTGAGTTTATGGCAGTGATCGGCAAACCATGGCTCGCAACCCACATGTAGCTCTTTGGCCCCTTGAATGTGGCTCTTCCACAAAATACCACATGCAGGCGCGCACGTACAGTGTGATTGAAACTTCGTAGCCCAGGCGCAGAAGTTGGTTTTCAGCCTGGGCGAGTCTATTTTGAAGAAGTGGCGTTAGAAGAAGTGGGGGGTGTCGGTTGGTCAGGCGACGGAATACGCAGCACAGGGGAGGTGCGTCCGATTCATGCAGGAGTTGAGGATGGGAGAGTTGGAAGGGGTCGACCTCAGCAAACGTACCTCAATCAGATTGAGGATGTTTTTAGCAAAGGCCAGCTTAGGAGTACCCTAATTGAGTTAATAACAATGTACCTACCTATATAGTTTAAATTTTAAAAATGTGGCTCTCAAAAGAAATTTCAATCGTTGTACTGTTGATCTTTGGCTCTGTTGACTAATGAGTTTGCCGACCACTGGTTTAGGGTAACAGTGTATTTGTGTGTATGTGTGTATTATCAACACTAATAAAAGAGAAAAATGGTAATTGGCATATGAGCTACCCTTTTCATTGGCTAATCAGGGCTATATGCAAATTAACTGCCAACTAAGATTGGCAGTTAACTGCCAACAAGATGGCGGTTAATTTGCATATGTAGGCACAACGCAGGGAGGTGAAAGGGAAAGCAGGAAGAAGCCCCCTGCCACTGACAGTGATCAGAAACCCAGGGGGGAGCTAAGAGCTGGGGGGCAGGGCAAAGGTGGCCCTGGGGCCGCCTTTGCCCTGTCCCCCAGCCATGATCGGAGAATCAGGTGCCTTTTCAGCCCTGGCCAGTGATAGCAGAAAGTAGGGGTGGAGCCAGCGATGGGAGCTGGGCACGGTCGAAGCTGGCAGTCCCAGGAGCTAGGGGTCCCTTGCCTGGGCCTAAAGCGAAGCCCACAATCGTGGGGCCGCTGCAGCTGTGGGTCCCTGCTGCCCGGGCCGGATGCCTCAGCCAGAGGCGTCAGGCCTGGGCAAGGGGCCGATCCTGCGATTGGAGGGTAATGCGGGTCAATGCCTGAGGGCTCCCAGTATGTGAGAGGGGGCAGGCTGGGCTGAGGGACACTCCCCCCGACACACACCCAGTGCACGAATTTCGTGCACCGGGCCCCTAGTATTATATAAAGGGAGAAATTATCCTTTCCAAATGCTAATAGTCTTTTTGAGAAACAATGGCATTATGGGAAACAATATTATGCATAGCTTTGAAAATTATCTATAATAATAAAAGTGTAATATGCTAATTAGATCAGACAGCTGAATGTCTTTCTGGATGTCCTTCTGGACAACCTTCCAGATGAAGCCAGGGCTGTGAGGGCCAAGGTGAGCTGCCATGGCTACGAGGGCCGAGCCCTTTGCATGAATTTCATGCATCGGGCCTCAATTATTATATTTAATCACAAGAAAACTAGCAAACAAGCCTAAACAGAGAGTCATGCTACAAAACAATTGGCATGCACTCATCAGTAATAGCAATTTGATGAAGGGCCAGGAACAGTAAGGACTGATGCAGATTGAGGGAGAGTGAAGAAACATATCAACTTCATGAAATACACGATCCTGGGGGGTGGGGATTCTGGACCTCTGGGGGCAAAAAGACAGCATTGGGACAATTGGCAAAAATCAAATTTGGACTATATGTATATTACATGTAATATAGCTAAAAATGCCAAGTTTCCTGAATTTGATCATTGTATCATGATTGTGTAGGAAAATGTCCTCGTTCTTAGGAAATGCATGGTGATTTAAAGGTGAAGAGTCATGGTGAATGCAACTCACTCTCAAATGACTTAACACACAAAACCTAAGAAGAATAGCTATGTGATAAATGTGTACCCCTATCAATACTGATATCCATAATCCATATCTATGGCTATCTATACAGAGAAAAGGTAAAGCAAATATGATAAAATAGTAACAATTTGTAACTCTAGGTGAAAAGTTTATGGTAATTCATTGTATTCTTCCTGCAAAGTTTATGTAAGTTTAATTTTTTTAATTAAAAAATTTTAAGGAAGGAGATTGGGAGGTAACAGCTTTGTTTAAGGGCTGCAGGCTTAGCTAAGGAATAAATCTGCTTCTGAAATAGGACAATTGCAATGTCATATATGACATATAATGGTTTTCACTAACTAGCCTTTTAGAATATACTATTAACTAGATCAGTGATATTTCTGAAACTCAGGGAAGTGACTTATTGCCAATGTTTAAAAATTTTTCTTTAAAGACAAGTGTATGTGACCCTAATACACATCATTAAAATTCAATTTTAAAATGATAAATGTGATTGTCTCCCACCTTAACCAAAAAACCCAACAGCTTTCATTGAATTTTTTGGTATCTGAAATGCTGTTGGAAATCATGTAATCCATTAGAGCAATCCAGATTGTTGCATTAGGTTGAGCTTAACTTGAAGTCAGCCTAGTAATATTTTTTTAATGTAGACGCGACCAGATATTCTGGATATATTTTGGTTCATGATCAGGGTATTACCGTTTTGTGATTAAATATTCTCTCTCTCTCTCTCTCTCTCTCTCTCTCTCTCTCTCTCTCTCTCTCTCTCTCTCTCTCTCCCCCTGCCTTCTGTATTAGTACTCATGTGAGCATGTGCACTTTCTTTTTATAGACAGTACTGGAAAGTGTATTTGTTGCTTGGGGGAGCACATATACCACTCATGACCCTTGACTGTGTCCCTGAGATGTAGTTTTTGCAGTTAAGGGTAATTTGCAGTAGAATACACTTTGTTCTCTACAGTGTTAAAAAAAATGGGCCCCTTTGTTTGGCCAACCTTCATGAACTTCCATTCACTTCAATGGCAAGTGAAACATTTGTGTAAGAAAGAAATATTGTCTTCAATGGCAAATGCATTCCATGTGTGTTCTATTCATATTATGACAGATTTTTTTTTGAGCCTATACTGTTTTTATTCATGACTCTTTCCAGGGGTCAGTATTTTAAGGTCATTATTAGTATTTGTGGGAGTAGATAATACACATTAAATATTTTCATAGTTAAATATCATTTTAACTCAAATTCCCAATAGAACACTCCCCACCTATTAATATGAAAAGGACTTGAATAATTCCTTTTCAAAGAAATAGAAAATATTTCATAAGACACAGGAACCAAAGCATAAGCCTGGGCATGTAAATATCTATATCCTTTCACTCTCATGAATTTTGTCAGTTGGTGTCAGCTTTGTCTTTCCACTTTCATCTAGTCTTACAGTGATATTACAAGGTCCAAGATGCTCAAGGGCTGGCGCTAGTGGTGTCTCCAATTAGTCTGACATACTTACTATTGGAAGATTTTTCTGAACCACAGGGCAGAATCCTGCAGACCAATGTTTCCAGTGAGAACAGAAGTTTTTTAGTTACATATGGCCCAGGGGAGGGGAGAGCTGTAGGAGTCGGGATGGCATTGATTAGTTGTTAAGAGCTAGAACCACAGAATTTGCAAATGAAGAAGAAAAGTGAGAACAGAGCAGACCCAGTCTGATACCCTAATGGAATGTACAGATTCTGCTCTTAGAAGTGTGTGTGTGTGTGTGTGTGTGTGTGTGTGTGTGTGTGTGCAGCCAATTGGAGGAATTTGCAGGTCCCCCAGGACTGTCTGTCCCCCATATCTGGAAAGTCAGCAGGTGACAGTGCAGTAGGTTTACAGAGGCCTCTGCCCTTTTCCTCCCATTCTGTCTTTCTTCTGAAGCCTCAGTATCTCCCAGTCATTTTAAGAAGTCAACCTCTGGCCCTTTGGGACTTTATTAAGTACAGTAATTCCATTGCACTAAACATAAAGCCTTTGACACATCCCCTGACAGTAATCCATTCCTTGCAGAGCTTAGGGGCCTGTGCAGCCGCAGAATGTTTTCATTATGGCGCTCTGGGCTTCCTCTTGTCTAGAGCTTTAAGAGCTGATGTTCAGCCACTTAACAAAGACCCCATTGCGATCCCTGGCCAAGTTTGCGACAAGGGAGTACAGTGTCCTGGTCAGGGTATAAGACAGAAATCTTGGATTTAATATCTGCCCATCCCCTTTTCAATCCCCCTACCCACTAAAAGATTCTGAACCTATTTTTTAAAAAATTGTTTCAATGTAAGTCTAGCAAGTTGAATTGTATTGCCCAGAGGAAGTCCAGCATTTGTGCGTATACAGTATTCAACCGTTATATGAAGTAAGTGACCATTGGTAATAGATTTTAGTTTTACAGATAATAGGTTACAGTGTTCTAGCAACATCCATTTATTTCTCTGTGTTTTAATAACTTGTGAGCTCACAGATTTGCTACTCAAAGCTTAGTCCAGGGTCAGAGGGAGCCCCTTGGAAGGGTCTTACAAACACAAAATCTCAGGTTGTGCACCAGACCTGCTGAATCAGAATCTGCCTTTAGAAAAGTCCACAGTTAATTCCAATGCATTTCAAAGCCTGGAAAGCTCTAGTTAGAGAGGATTTAGTTAATGCTTCTGAATTACTTAGCCTAAGAAGGAGGGCTCTGACACATTTTTTTTTCTACCACACAAATAGCCAGATAGTACAGCATACAAATTATTCTGATAAATGGATGTTTTATTTTTCCCAAATTCATTTGGGAAACCATTTTGAATATTTTGTGTCAACTTAAAAATTAAGTCAAAAATTATTATACCCACTAGCCATAAATCTTTAAGAAATGAGGATCTGTGTTAATCCAGCCTTATAAGAAAAGTATTTAGTGCATAGTGTTATGACAGGTACTTGCACTGTGTCTGGCGTTTCACCTATATTTTCTAAACAAGAACTACATGAGGCCCTAGCTGGTTTGGCTCAGTGGATAGAGCGTCGGCCTGCGGACTGAAGGGTCCCAGGTTCGATTCCAGCCAAGGGCACATGCCTGGGTTGCAGGCTCCATCCCCAGTGGGGAGCGTGCAGGAGGCAGCCGATCAATGATTCTCTCTCATCATTGATGTCTCTATCTCTCTATCCCTCTCCCTTCCTCTCTAAAATCAATAAAAAAATATATTAAAAAAAAAAAGAACTCCTCAGAGTTCTCACGTGGCATGAAAGCAGGAGGCCCAGCGAAGTTATGAGCTCATTCCCAGCACAGCACTCAGTGAGCACAGACTCCAGGCTGTCTCACTGTGCATCTCCACCTCTGTCCACTATTCTGTATAGGAGACAATTCATAAAAATGAGAAGACTTGAATTCTGAGCCATCGTCTAGGTCAGGGATGGTGAACCTTTTGAGCTCGGTGTGTCAGCATTTTGAAAAACCCTAACTTAACTCTGGTCCCATGTCACATATAGAAATTTTTTGATATTTGCAATCATAATAAAACAAAGATTTATATTTTTGATATTTATTTTATATATTTAAATGCCATTTAACAGAGAAAAATCAACCAAAAAATGAGTTTGCGTGTCACCTCTGACACTCGTGTCATAGGTTCACCACCACTGGTCTAGATCATATTTCTCAACCTCAGTGCTCTTGACTTTTGAGGCTGGATAATTCTTTGTTGCACGGTGGGGGCCGGGGCTTATCCTGTGCCTTGTAGGATGTTTAGCAGCACCCCTGGCCTCTACCTCCTAGATGTCATGCAAACCACCCACCTCTCGCTTCACCTCGTCTTCCCTTCCCCACCTCCTCCACCTCCATCACCTCCTCCAACTACACCCTTTTCCCCTCCATTAGGCCACCCCCATCTCCTACAATTGTGAAAATGAAAAATATCTATTACCAGACAGTGCCAAAAGTCCCCTCGGGGGCAAAAGTACCCGTGGTTGCAAACACTGGTCTAGAAATATATGTAGGTTTATTTATTCCTAGTTTTAACCTTATTTTCTCTGTCTTCCTCATGAGATGCCCAACCCCGCCCCTCGTTAATTAAAGTTTCCTGATAACCAAGGCTTTCAGCCTTCCAGAATTGATGCCAGTTTGTTTTCTCCATGTTCTTAGAGTTTCATGCTTTCACAAAAAAGGAGCTTCAACTTCTGCTTAATTAACCGGATCATTGCACTCACAAGTTTATGGGTCTTATTATTCTTCAGTGGTTGGACTATAAGAACGGCCCATAGGATGGCAGTTGCTTTTATTATGGAGACGGTCCTAGTTTAGTAGGGGAACATGCAGGCTCTCTAGCCCATGTTCCTGTCCACCACTTGTAGCTATGTGACCTTGGGTAAGTTACTAACTTACTGCCACTCTGTTCTTTTATTCATTCGTTGTTGTTTTTTTTTCATGAGATAGAGTCCTACCTGATAGGGTTCTTGTGAGAATGAAATGAAATGTCCCACAGACACACAGAATAGTATCTAACACAGAGAATATCAACAATTGTTTTTATCATTATTTCTTTGGGTATTATCTATACTTTAGGATCTTGTTAGGGGTAGAGGGGTTCCAGGCTCCCTACACCATGTGTTTTAAATTTTATTCTGATCAAAGGGTTAGTTAGCCTATATTTTACATATTTAAATATGTAACATATTCCATTTCCACCACAGAAATTTTCATAAATGAAGCAGAGATATCACTGAAACCCGTGTGATCATTGTTAAAAATTAGCTACTCTTTATTCAATTCATTAAATGTCCAACAATGATAAAAACCTGATAACGTGAGAGAAGGTTATGGATGTTGCTGTGGGCTGAGGGTAAACTGAGGGAGCCTCACGAGGCGTCTGGGCTCTTTGGGTTTCATGGTTTTGCTTGGGAGCTGGTTACATGGAAGTGTGCAGTTTGTGAAAATTCATTCAGCTCTTCACTTATGATTCAGGCACCTTCCTGTATGTATTTATGCTTTAGCAAAAGTTCAAACATACAGACTGACCCTTCATAGAAAAATAAAAACTTCGTTCTATACCTAATAACATTGTTTTTGTGAAAAGTAGATGCTCTCAGGGATAATACATTTTGGCATTTTGTTGTATTGTGGTTCCTGCATTATTCAAATGGTTTTCTAGGGAAGCCTGATTTCATAAGATCTGTCTGTGCATGTGTTATAAATATGGAATGGGGCGTGAAAAGTTATTATATGGTTGTTTACATTCATGTAACCAAACACAAGCTGATTTTTTTAAAGCCCAAACATAATATTGAGAAGTGCTACTTGGATGACTTCAACTATATTTTTAGCTGCTCATGCTATTGTTAATGTGAAAAATATAAAACTAAATTATAGGTCCCCCTATTTTCATTATGAGACAATTTTATAGCTGTCAAAAATGCTGTATTTCACACTTCCCACATTCTCAAGGCTACATTGCTACTAAGGTTTTTTAGTTTTTCTTTGGCTTTTTCCTCAGTAGCTGGAAAGTTGATATACTAGTAGTAATGATTTTGTTACAAAGTTGTCAAAAATAAATATACCACACATAGCAAAGACAAGAAGACTTAAGTCCCAGAAAATGATGAATTCCAGATTCTAACCATGCATGGTGAATAGAAGAGATGTGGGTGGAATCATTACATTACGCTCAAACCTCTTCAAGTCAAGATGTCAACACCCCCACCCCCAAGAACTAATGCAAAGAGGGCAATTTCACTGATAGGGGTCCCGTGCCTCTTTACTTCTTTTGCCCTGTCCTATGGGAGTGCTGATAAGCATAGGCCCAGTAATAAGACCCAAGGGCACAGAGTAGGTGGAGGAGGGGGTAGAAAAAGATCGGTTACACCATTGATTGAACCCTCCATAAGAGAAGCAGCCCATAAAATGGTTTAGAATAGATTGCTTATGAAAACAATCTATGAATGAATAAAACTCTTCAGGATGATGTAAAAAATATAATATGATTCATAATTATAGCAACAACAAAAAAACCCTACTGTCATAGCATAAAAACAATTAGAACGTTTCTGATAGCAATACTGAAACACCTTGGTCTTTTAAAAAATGTTTCTGCATTTAATAAAAGAGTTTAGGATTTATTTTAATATGTCTATCTTTACATATAAGCAATATATATTAACTCCACCAATTAGAAGCAATTATTGTATATTTCAAGGCAGATTCACATTGAGGCTCAGATCAGGTGAGATGCCATCTTGAATGTCCTTCTTGTAAATATAAGCCATGCTTGTTTCCCCAAAGAGCATGGAGACTTGGTGTAAGGGGTTCTCATTGGTCTGGTCCTATAATTAATGTCTCTAACTAACTCCTATGTTTAAAAGTTCTCTGCCTTTCCTCCATTCTGTGTGTGGCCTCTTCAAGCCCCTTTCACAAAGGAAGGCGGAGTGGTTAGTAAGAAACTGTAACTGCTTTGCCTCCAGTTCAAAGGCTAAGAACCCGCTTCGTCCCTGGGGTGGAAGGTGGAATTCTGGTGAGAGCATTGGCCATGTCCTTTGTTTCCTCTGTTCACTCAGAGTCTTTGAAAGGTTCTCATTAACTGCTATTAACAAGCACTAATTCAAAGCATGACTACAAAATTCCAGGGAGAGTCAAACAGCAGAATGAACACTGAGGAGACTGGGAGACAGCCACAGGAGCCACAGTCAGACACCTTCACTAAATGAAATGGCCAGTGGCAGACATGTTTTGAGGGGAGCAAGATTGTTTCTGAGTTTGACATCAAGGCTGTAAAAGGATCCGGACCACCAACGACAGCACATGCATTTATACCATAAATATTCCCCCATGTGTTTGTGAATTAGAAATAGTGACAAAAGGTTTGGAAAGGGTACATCTTCCATAACTAATCCCAATGACAAATTATTGTCTGGCGGAAACTATGCCGGGTATGCCATTTATTTGGGAAATGATTATGAACGGCATTCTCTTCTAGATCCCCTGACGTTGTTCCACCTCAGGCCAGAGCTCCTTAATCGGCGTTGACCCTGTCTATATCAAACATCAGCTTGCTGTACAGTCACAGTTGATTCTCTAAAAATAAGGATCGACCTAAAACAAGCAAAACGGACGTGAGACTAACTTTCCTCCCAAAGTCAAGCCTATTGTACAGGGAGCTGCTGACGGCTTTTGGGTAACTTACAGCTCCGCTCCACAGTCAGCCAGCCCCCGGAGCTATCCCCATGAAGCTGAATAACATCTGTCTCAGCCTGCCAAAAGCTTTCTCAGCTCAGTGCTACCCTTGAATGGCACTCTGTCATTATGCTATATTTAGGGCATGAAAGTTGTAATTAGCTTTGTTCTGCTGCAAATGGATCCAGCCTCAGATGCAATATAAAAGGTAATAAAATAGGTAGGCAGATATAAAAACCTGCATAAGCATTCTATGCAGGAAAATTCCATGATTCCCAAATTGATGAAAGAACCAAGGAAAGGGAATTTTCATGGCTGCAAAAGCGGTAGATGCCACCTAAGAAGACATATGTAGGTATGGCCAGTTTGCAATAGAATGTTTTGTCAACACCCCTATCTGAATCCCACACCAATCCCTACTTCTACTCACTGAGGTGACTCTTCTATGATTTAATGATAGTTGCTGGAAACTGCTTCTTCCAATATGGCATCTTATATTTCTTTAAGGGGCCAATTTTGTCTGAAAGTGGACTTTTAGAATTGTATCGTTCAGTATCTTTGCATTATCCTTTCTAGATATTGTCTGGGATAGGGGCCATCTGTTTTTATCACACACAACCGTGTGTTTGCAGGAATGGATGATACTTTAGAGGAAAGAACTGGCAGGGCAGGGAAGTACTAAAACATGAGACCCATAGTGCTAAATTGCTGTTATGAAGTGATGTAGCCCCTTTCACTCTCTAACTAGGTTATGGACTCCTTGAAGATGAGACCTTCAATTGCCTCTTTCATAAGTTTTAGTTAAACATGGGTCGGCTGTAGATTATTAAGAAACTAGTGGCCCTGCGCACGCACAAATACATGTGTTGGTAGCTTGCTAGTAGCTCGTTGCCACCCTCCAGTAGCTCTCTGCCCACTGTCCCACCCTCCTGTAGCTCTCTCCACCCCCTCTGCACCCCTCCCCGCTAGCTTGCTTCTCTACCCCCTCCTGTAGCTCTCTGCCCCACCCTCCTGCTGATCTGTGATCCAGTCCTTACATGGTCGGTTGTTATGCTTCACCATATAATGACCATTTGCATATTGCAACTTTATTATATAGGATGTTCATTGAGTCACCAAGCGGTGCACTTAGAAAAGAAAATTCTTTTTCAAGACCCAGGGAAAATATTTTTCAAATAATCTTTATTCAGTTTTGCATTTTGGCATCATGCAAAACTTTGGAGTGCCCTTTATATTGGTAAGTTTCTTCAGTGAGTGTAAATATAAATATAAATAAAATATAAATAAAAGAAACAGATGGATAAATTTAAGGACAGATTTTTAAAGAATGAACAAGTATGAATTTTTGTGTATCTGGAAGTATAAAGAGAGAAAAGAGAAAAACAAAGAAAGGTGGTACAAAGGAAAGTAATGAAAGTGTATTGATGAGTTTAGATATAATTCCTAACTTGAGGGCAGGAAGTATGATGGCTGTCATATCTTCAGGAATGGACTATGATGTGAATGTTATTTCTTTTGTTTTGTAGGTTATGGGCGATAAAGTTGGTGGGGAAGGACCCCTCATTCAATCTAAAGGAGGGTCCTAAGAGTGGAGAGAATAAATGGTATTATGCAGATAAGAAGAAGGGACCTAGATACCATGTAGAGACAGAAATTACCTTTCTGTCCATTGGATTTGTATGTAGTGAGATGAGCTAGAGGTACAGGACCATCTGAGACAAAAAGTTCAAATAATACCTTATATTCATTTAGCCTTTAACAATGTTCTCAAGTATTTTGGCATTGATGTTCATATTTAATCTGCATAGCTCTTTGATATGGGAATGCTCAACACCTTTTTTGTGAAGAGTCCAGAAGTCAAGAAACTGGATTAACCTTAATTCTCAGCTAGTTGAAAGCAGAGGCAAGATTCAAATCTAGATTGGCCTCCTAGTTGAATGCTCAGTTAAGCCTTCCACTCCCCAACCTGAAAAGAGCAGTCCTGAACGGAAACCGGATATCCAGGATGTTTACAATTTCTAAGAGGGCTCTTAAGGAAAGTAGTTATAATCCACAGACAAAATTTCATCTGCGTTTTTATAACCAGAGTGTACAAAATCTCAGTGTCAGCCTCCATTTCTTCATTAGCTTTAGGAGGCAAAAATACCCGCTTCTCTCCTTTTGGCCACTAATTAGAAAGCATGGCGCTTGGGGCTGACAAAGTAATTTTAAAGTCAAAGACCTTGAGAAGTTGAGAATGAAATAAAGACATTTGGTGATGTCTACTCATTTCTCTGATGACATTTTGCCATTGTCTCTAAGGGAAGTTATCCAAAGTTCTAGTGCACACTTCTTCATGCTAATTGAGTACATTTCTTCATTTGTTATAAGAAATACTAGAGGCCCGGTGCATGAAAATTCATGCACTGAAGTGGGGGTCCCTCAGCCCAGCCTGTCCCCTCTTACAGTCCGGGAGACCTCAGGAGTGGGAGGCGACCCGCAATCAGGGGAAGGTGACGCCCCATCACACCTCTGCTGCTGCCACTGCTGGCAGCGCAAGCCTCGGCTGGCCCTGGTTACCTGAGCCTTGGGCGGCCCTGGGCGGCTGGGTGGCTGGGAAGCCAGCATCCGAGGTTTGCCTGTGCCTCGGGCCGGCCCTGGGCAGCTGGAGGGCTGAGGGGACCGGGGGACTCCGGGGGCAGGCTCAGAGCAGCCAGGCCCACCCCCGGCCTTGCTGTGTGCCTGCTGCCCCAGCAGGGCTGAGGGGACTGGATGCTGCCATCTTGTAGCTGTGGGCACCGCTATCTTTGAGGGTGTGGCAGTCAATTAGCATATCCCCTCCTTATTGGCTGTGGGCACCGCCATCTTTGAGGGCATGGAAGTCAATTAACATATTCCCTCCTTATTGGCTGTGGGCACTGCCATCTTTGCAACAGTTTGAGGGTCAATTAGCATATTCCCTCTTTATTAGATAGGATGCTTTTCTGTGGAAGGAGCTCAGAGGCTTGGGTTGCTTTTTTCTTTTCTGACCATTGCATTTTCTTAGTTTGGACATTGAGTATGATGCATTCTGTAAGAAGAAAAGTAAAAGTGGGACATATGAAAAACTTAATTACATTTATTTTAGGTAGCTTAGTCTTGAAATTTCCTCTACGCCTTAGCATTGTAACAAAAAGTCCAGTTATAAATGTTTATACTGTTCAGAACAAGTGGCATTTTTTTTTTTTTTCATTCACAGAGGGCTTCGTTTGTTTTCCCAAAGTTGACTTTTTCATATTTTAGCACCAGGCATTTGAAGGATTTGACATTTTACAGTTGATGACAGAAAATGGAAAAAAAACACAAGCTTTTTTTCCTCCCCCATTCTGCTTTCATAATTCTATCCTGGCTCGACATAATGTTTCTTTTCTCCCCTTAAAATTTCCAAAACTGTTTATACTGTTGTGATAAGACCAAAGTCAGTGAGTTTAAGACTGGAAAGAATTCTTCTTAGGAAAATGTTGAAAATGTGATTGGGAGGGACGTGGGGGGGGGGAGGGGGGAGAACCCTTGTGATGCTGTCTCTTTGAAGGTGTCAACTCCGCTTCCTCTGTGTGACTCAAATAATAGAAAGCCAGTCCGCCACACTTTCAGCCCAACTCAGATTTCAATATTGTACATTTTTAAAAAAACATGTGTGAAGGTTCTCTTTACTCGTTTTTTCTGTGTATCTATCGACCTATCTATATTGCATGACACTTTTAGCCAAAATCCAAAGAAAATCAAAATTTTTTTTTTAAATCTGAGATTTGGAAAGTCTTAGTATTAGCCCTAAAACAAAATGAGTTTTGAGATTAAATCTTATACTCATTATGAACATTAGCTTTCATTTTCTCTTTAATTTTTTGACACAGAATGCTCACAGGTGGTTCTAATTAGACATAAATAGTGACAGTGGCCAGTTTGACTAAATCCAGATCCCTGCCAAGAGTAATGGAAAAAAGTCTCAGTTCACCTTCCTAAAAAATGGAATCTATATTGAGACAGTTCAAGGAAATGACGCCCATGACAAGATGTAAAACCATGGCCGGAGCCCCTTTGTGTTTTCTTCCTTTAAGGGGTCAAAAGCAGCATTAAACCCCTAATGCCATGCTTCTTGCCGCCTGTATTAAATTCCAGGTTTCTTCAAGAAATCTTGTATTCCCCTAAGACAAACTCTGTTCACTTTGCCATATAGTACAAAAAATACAAGTCATACATGTTCTGTATTTTGTCGGTCATTTCACCCTTTTGTTTGGCATAGTAGAATGGCTTTGATGATCTGTCAAGTTATTTCTTAAATAATTTACTGATTTCATTAAAAGTCTCTGTTACCCATAGGTTGTTTGAGCCATAGCGAAAGTAAACGAAAGTTTGGAAATAATTTCCCTAAACCAATCAGTTAATAAAAATTAGATTGCTTAGCCTACATGTTCTATGATAGTAAATGTTCTCCCTAGTTGCATTCTCTTCCTTATTAATTCACACTTGATTTCTATGAAGCAAACACTTTCATCCTTGGCTAAGAAATGTCTCCAGAAATCCATGCAGGTATTTAATGGATATCCTGAGTAATTTTTACATATTCTTAAGCAGGACCGTTGCATACAGTGTGTCTCTGCATTAGGATACCAGTCAATGGGATGAGTAAAGTTTGAAATTCAGCCCACGCACGTACCATTCAAGAAGCCTCATTACCTTCCTGGCAAGGGCTGCGTCTGCCTGCAAGAAGCTGTAGAGCTTGTAATTTGCAGAGGCTGATCTTGCTGATCCCACTCAAGTCCTTCTTGCAGATCAATCAAAATATAAAGAAGAGCAAAGGATTACTTACTTATGTAATTACTTACTTCTTTTGGCTTACTCTCCAAATATTTAAATATGTTTCTGTCGGTCAGTGAATAAACATATTAAGGAAACCTGAACACTTAATTTCCCCCCCTCCCCGAAATGTGATAAGACATGATATACCAGCCACTGACACCTCACTGTGTGATTTCTTAGACATGGACACCCAAGCCCCCTGAAACATGGGTGTTCTTGGCTGACTGATTTGATGCACACTGATAGATAGATTAATCATTCTGGGGGAAGGAAGAAAAGCCCAGAGAAACCCATATGCCCCTCCTCCAAATGATGGTAAATATACTGTTGACTAACCACTTGTTCGAGCAATTTGGTGATGATCTATTTCTACTTTCTGTATACCTGTACCTACGATATAGAGTAAAGTAGCAAGAGTGTCATCAATAGCTTTTGAAACTATTTTTATGAAACATGTCTTCATTGTGAATATTTTGATGATGATAATAATTATTATCATTATTATTATTTTCTCTCAGACAAAACTACCTTTGAGTTCACAATACTCACAATTCCTGGATACTGTCTTAGATATTGATTCTGCTGAGTCAACAAGATTAAGGGTATGAAGGAAAGCATATCAAAACAGAGTCAGCAATTTAAAAAGAGCAAGCTTTGGGAATTTTAGAAGCTCAAACTGATCTCAACTGAATACCTCTTGAAGTTCTTTTCAGCTCTCACTGTTCGCAGATGTAAAATATATATTTTTTATGTCAGTGCAAAAACTACTGCTCTTTGTTGGTGGTTGGATTCCTAATGAGACTGATCTATAGGGAAAGGCCTGGAATGTCAGTCCCACCCTTTTAACGAATGGTAACAAAATAGATATTCCAGTTCTTTTGCTCTGGAGAATGCCTTTGATCTTATCAGGGGATCCACTGATAATGAGAGGTGTCCTGGAGAGAAATATCAGTCTCAAAAGGTAGAACATATCATCATTTTTGCTGATATCACCACCAATCTAAGGAATCCTAAGAGGCCTGGAGAAGTTATAAATGATTCAGTTAGTAGTTTATCTCTAAGGCTTTTTCCGGTTCAGGGAGGTGATAAATATGGAAGAACTAAGTGTCTTGGATATTCTCAGCATTTAAATAATATTTTTGCAAGTGAGATTCAACATTGCACAATTTCAGAAAGGAATCAATGTGAGAAAACTTGTTTTTAACTCCTATCTACCTCATGAGCCTGATAGATCTACAGTATCCCTTGGACAACATTTCAGACCCTGATCCAATTTGCCTTAATCTCAGATGTTTAAGTCAAACCTGTCTTTAACAAATAAGAGAAATTTTCAAGCAGCTGATTTTGGAAGAGAAATATTGGCTAGGAATCTTAGGGGGTTAAAGGCATCTTGGTCATATTTTTGTTTTTACTCCCTCACCCCCTCTATTTTTATCTATCCTTTTCTCTGGTGGCTTTGAAACAATAATTAATCTTTCTCTAGTCAATGACAGCAGCTAAAAAAATTCTAGGCCACATGGCAGCCTTAATCTCCTTCATCACCTCACAGAGAGCTTTGGTCAGGAGTCCTCCCTGCTCTTCTCCTAGCTAGCAGGACACCTACTGGTATAACCAAGTCCAACAATATAGACCATCCCTTATCAAACACCCAACTTCTGCTACCTACCTACAATTGATATTCATCATTTTATCAGTAGAGTTGCCTATAAGAGTCTACACTTGTTGACCTTAGAGTCTTATATGGCAACTTTTAAACACATCAATTCAGCTTTTTCTTTCCTAGTGCTGGAAACTGCTGGTCAGGGCCTCCTTTTTCTTGTTGACATTTCTATTTTCTCAAGCAAGGAGGTCCAGAGGGGAATTTGACCTGGCACTATAACACACTATATCTTTCCCTGGTTTGATTTAAATAGTTGTATTGATCAGTTTTTGCCTTGGAAAGTTAACATGGATTCTATCCTTCAATTTTGTCATGAACGCCCTAAAAGTCATCTTCCCATGTCTTGCTGGGAGAGGACAAAGTGAAAAAATTTAGGTGTAACTAGCTTTGGATTCCTTGTAAGTCCTACCCACCTCTGCTCTGCGTGTTTTTCCCATTTGTAATCAGAGTGGTTATCTCAAACATCAATTCTAATTCTAAAGTGACATGTACTCTAGATTTTAAGTATGTACATTTCATTTGAATTTCTCTCAAAAGGTGTAATATTAATATTGTAATATAAAAAATGTTATTTGACTTGCTATGGTAGCAGCCTTTTTAAACTACTGTGCAAATATTCCCACTGGTACAGTGATCATAATAGTGAAGTATAAAATCCATGGAATTGAAAAGGAGCAGTTTTGGGCGATAAGTATTCTCTGTCCTAGAAGTCCAATAGGCTGAGAGGAAATGAGTGGATAGTCCTGGTGATGCCAAATATCAATACACATAGTAGGTATATCTAGTCAGGCCACAGTATAAGGGAAACACTTGAATTTATCTGTTTGTTATATTCGTGTAGCATACTCACTCACTGTGAGGCGTGAGCATTCTGCAGGAAAGAATTACCTGATTACTAAACTAACTTCCAGACCACATGCCTCATGCTAAGTGCCCAGCCCCTGTTAATATAGGAAATGATTCAGAGTGTAAAGAGCCAGTACAGTATCCTAATTCCATAGTGGAAAATTCCCAGCTACCAAATGGGTAAGGTTTGGGAGAGCAGGGTCATTACCTGAGGATAAGTGTTTAGAAATACCTGGTGCACACACCCTCCTAGTCATTCCTCTCCCAGTGGCAGGCAAGGTTCAACCTCCCCTGTGACCTCTGCCTCTTGTCTGGACACTGAGCAAAGTCACAGCCAGAATTTTCAACTTATGAAAAAAAGGGAAAGAGGCAAGTGAGTCCTTCTTTTTTCATTCTCTTTTTTTCTCTACTTAGAAAAATACAGTTTCTCTTCTTAGCAGACAAGAAGAAGTTATATAAAATCTTAACATTTAAGAGCCCTGGATGTCTGCCACCCCAACACCCAGTCTGACAGTTAACACATAAACCTATTAGGAAGGGAGAATGGAAAAGCCATATCCCTTGGCTCTTAGATAAATTGGTTTTATAACTCTTGGAAATTATGAAAAAAGGGATGTTACATCAACTCTGAAAGTTGTAGAAGTGGAGTCAAGATTGTTCCTCAGTTGTTTTGTTCCCAAAACAGAATGCTTAGACTCACCAGCACCACATGCAAGGGTTCTGTGCTTCACCAGGCATTTCAGGAGTCTAGAGAGAAGCCCTAGGTCAGGGGTGGGCAACCCCTGGCACACGTGCCAAACATGGCACACCAGTAACTTTTGCTGGCAGGCGAAACCCTCTCATAATCTTCCATTTACAATTTTTTTCTTAATATCGACTTTTTTATTTTTCAGATAAATTCAGTGTAGGTGCATCTTAGATAAATAAATAATTTTACATAACAAGTTATCTTAAAGACCATAGACATGGATTGACGAGAGAGGGGAAGAGCAATTTCTATGCCTCTGCCTTAACTCTCCTGCCTTCCTAGATCCGACCAGTGTATTGGTTTCATCCACATACGCTTGTGAATCTTTGTTCTCAGTGATGAATTTTGTTAAGTCTCGTAATAGCAGTAGCCTGACGGATGAAAGTAGTAGCTCGTGCCTATCTCTGAAGGTCACAAAATATAAACCTGATGT
This sequence comes from Myotis daubentonii, assembly GCF_963259705.1. Classification (NCBI taxonomy): domain Eukaryota; kingdom Metazoa; phylum Chordata; class Mammalia; order Chiroptera; family Vespertilionidae; genus Myotis; species Myotis daubentonii. The sequence continues at coordinate 28,274,884 of NC_081847.1, read as the reverse complement.
AAAATCTCTGTCATCAGTGATGCAGCAGCAGAAGTCCCACTGATAATATCAAACGGAGTCATAAAGTTTTCTGTTGGACTATCATGTATACATTAAAAATATATCATGTATACATTTACATGTATACATTAAAAATAAATGTATTTTTCATCATCATATACTGTGTTTTTGTCGCTCGAATGAATTTTATTATTTCTTCAAGGTTCTTCACATACGTACACCTTAAGAGATATCAAGTAGGCGTAACATGTTCTCAAAAATTAGGGTTGGCATGCAGAAGAATTTTGAGTCAGAGATTTTGCTGGTTTTGGCACGCATTCACAAAAAGGTTGCCCACCTCTGGCCTAGGTACAGCAGGCTCATGTTAGAGTGTAAACTTCGGGAAGGCAGCATTGCATTTTTAATTCCTTGAACACTGTCTGACAAAGAAGAGGCAAATTCTTGCTAAATAAATGAATGACTAAATGCTTATCAAACAAATTGAATTCTCCAGTTGGCAACAAGTGATCAACAAACAAATGCTATGAGGCCCAGAATCTGATGTGAGGCCCTTACAGCATGAAAAAAGTGAACTCAATATGAATGGCCTGTAAAAGATGTAAGGATTCTATGCAAAAAAATAAATGAAATAAAACAAACTCAGCGGCATCTTTTCTAGTAAACCATGTTTAATGCAAAAATTATCTGCATATGTGTATCAAAAGGCAAGTGGCAGTACATCTTCAGAAAAATAAAAGTTTGGAAAGCAATTTTTTTCAGTGATTTTTTTCATTAGCTTTCTTCCCAGGGTTAACCTGTACCACACATACTATGTGAATATGGAAGTCTGTATATTCTTTCTAGACTGTTCTTTCTAATTAGGTGGATGTCTGGAGAACTGCATGTAATGTTCATAATGCTCAGACTTGACATAAGCCATTTTAATAGAGAAAGACTCTTTGAAGGTAAGCGAAAGGGATAATAACTCTTGGCAGTATTGTTGCTCAGGAAATTTCAATTCTTTCATGGGAAACTAAAAATACTTAGAGCATTAGAGTGAATACAATACACAGATGAAAATCCCCTTTTGGGAGCTGGCTTTTCTCAAACAGGTCTCTACAGTGACTGTTCTAACAATTGTCCCACTTAGCCTTCGGCTCTGTATGCTATAGAGCATAGCATTGCTTAACAGATAGAGGTAGTTTAGCCTGATAAATCAAGTGTTGAGATAAAGCATTGTGTGTAAGATGCCCCCCTGTAGCATTCACAAGTACTCTATTGAATGCTAACTCCTTACCAAGTATTTTTTAAGTACTGTAGTCCTTTACTTCTATGTCAGGACACCAGATTTCCCTGCCATCTCAACAGAGAACACCATAGACCAGTGGTTTTCAACCTTCCTAATGCCGCGACCCTTTAATACAGTTCCTCATGTTGTGGTGACCCCCAACCATAAAATTATTTTCGTTGCTACTTCATAACTGTAATTTTGCTACTGTTATGAATCGTCATGTAAATATCTGATATGCAGGATGTATTTTCATTGTTACAAATTGAACATAATTAAAGCATAGTGATTAATCACAAAAACAATATGTAATTATATATGTGTTTTCCGATGGTCTTAGGCGACCCCTGAGAAAGGGTCCTTCGACCCCCAAAGGGGTCGCGACCCACAGGTTGAGAACCACTGCCATAGACAGAGACAACACCCAAAGAGGGAACCCGTGTGCTGTTTTACAGCAAGGCAGTCTTCACACTGCTGGTCCATAACTCTGTTTGGGCTCATCATTCAATGGAACAGAATATCTTTTGTGATTTCTCAGACTTTAAGAACATTTCCTTTCCTTTGTGTAATAGCATCGATTACTTGTATCCCATGAGAAGTATAAAACTCAGACAATGCACTTGGCATAGAATCATAGACCCTCAGCATGGGGGGGATTTTAAAGATGATCTAAGACTGGTTTGTAAATGTTAACGTACATAAGAAAAATTTGAGAATCATGCTTAAATACAGATACTTGGCCGTCATGCCTAAATCTATTTCCATGGTATATACTGTAAGTAATCTGAAGAGACCACTTATATTTATTTTATATTTATATTCTATGCTTGGGATTATATCTGTTCTCTTCAATTAGTTCATTTGTTCAGTTTGTGTCTCTCTTGCATATTGATTTCTTCAATTGGTTATTCTAGTGTATCAGTTTACACTTGCAAATGATGGCTTGATTTATCAATATAAGCAATTGAAGTAGGATGAGTGGACATGACACAAATAGTCAAAATTATATTCTGAAGAGAGGCTGGCAGGGTGGAAGGGAGACAGGTGTGGCTCTCCTTAAGGATAATGGGGAGTGTCCTTATGGAGTGTCAGTGGAAGAGTCTTCTTGTCCTTGTAGTGACAGAAACATGCCTGCTGTACTATTTCCATTTTCTCAGCCCTAGTACATCTCTGGAGTTACTTCTGGGCAGATCCCCAACTTTATTCAAAAAGACTGTGTTTTGGCTTTTGCCTGAAGGGAAATGCCTTAGTCATTATCTCTCTTGGGGGTCAGACTGTCCTGTTGTTCACAGACTACCTCACTGCTCCTCATCACAGTCGGCTTCTGAAGCTGCAATACCAGGTTAATGTGAGGTTCTAATGAGAACTTTCACTTGATTTAATAAAACAATTCTGGCTAAGCCTGTGCTGCGCTGTGGGCTCTTCACCTTTTTTGGTTCCGCACCTGTTTTGTATCTTCTGGACATTTCTCATTGTTTAAGCTGGCTGATGTAATCCTCTCAGTTTTCTATTGCTGCTTTGAATTTATTCCTTTTGTTTTTCTTTTGCTACGGGATTTTGGGAGGGAAGAGAGAAAAATGCATGTGTTCAATGGCTACCTTGAATGTGAAACTGTCAACTGACCTTAACATATGGTAATACCTTTACTCAAAATAATTGCTGACACATTAAGATTTCCTACTGTGGCCTGCAATTCAATAACACTGCCTTTTCTATAGTTTAAATCATATGCTAGCCCTTTCTTAGACGGCAGTCCACCAGTAATAATCTACCAATTATTATGTTTGACTCCAATTCCTAAGCTTTCAGGTCAAGTCGGGACTAATGTGGCCAAGGACTAACATGGCCAAGCCCCATTAGTAAACTAATTACTTATTAGTTTACTAATTAGTAAACTTTCCGGTTACTCGAAATTTATATGTTCTCTCAGGAATGGAATTGTGGGTGGGTGCTGTAGGCTTTGAATTCACCCCATTCCTAAAATGTCTGATGCACAGAAGTCACATGGTCATTAATACAAAGATTTCAGTAAAAGGATGAGATGGGAGATTATGCTTAGTCTTTGATAATGATGTCAAAAAGGTTTCATTCTTTATCCTCTTCAGGCAAGCCCTTAGTTTTTTGTCTGTTGGCTTCCTTTATTGAACAGAATAAAATTATCTGATAATCTATGTGTTAGAAAAAGCAACTTCTGAAGTTCTTCCTTTATACTCATGCAAAAGGGAAGAAACAGAATAAAGTGCTAGAAATATACTATCCTAATATATAAAAAGCCAGGAACCATCACAACCAAAACAACCGGATGGACTACTGAACAGCAGGCTGCATGGGGCAACCAGGTCGGCAGGGGGGGAAGTTGGGGGCGACCAGGCTGGCAGAGGGGAGCAATAAGGGGTGGCCAGGCCAGCAGGCAGGTGAGCAGTTAGGAGCCAGCAGTCCCGCATTATGAGAGGGATGTCTGATGATCCCCAGGATCAGGCCTACACCAGCAGTCAGACATCCCCTGAGGGGTCCTGGATTGGAGAGGGTGCAGGCTAGGCTGAGCAGACACAAATTTCATGCACTGGGCCTCTAGTAGAATATAATAATATAGATTTAACAATGTAGTATATTAGTAATATAGTATGCTGTCATAACTATATTACACTGTAATATATATGTAATATATAAGTAGTAAATATATATATAATATAGAATAATCTAGTGATATAGAATATAATAATAGAAATATAGCACAGAAGTGCCTAGTCAAAATTAAACAAGTTTAGTATTTCATTATAACTGCTAATTTTAATGTTTCTAGCCTCAGTTTGTAATACTGTGTATATATACTGGTATATATATATTTTTTTCTTCCTTATTCTGCATCATTAAATTGTAAAAAGGGAGCCTCCATATATGAACAGCTCTACACGTAATTTCAAGACAACAATTCTAAATTAGAACCATATAGCACTATAAATTCTTCTACTCTTCCCTATAACTTATAATGTTGTAACTTGAAACATGATGAGAAATAAGAAGTATTGCAAAAACTTGGGATGCACATGATTAAATCTATGTCACAGACCCAGTTGCTTTCCACAGACTGACATGTGAACTACCATTCTTTGGCATGTGAATTATTAATTCATTTTCTCTCATTTGGTTGCACTTTATTCTAAACTAAGAACTGCTTGTCCTTATGTTTCTTAGAACAGCAGTGATCTTTTTATAATTTCTTTGATGATAGCATGAAGCTTCCTATGTAACCTAATTTCTTTTTCTCAGCAATTCTCCATTGTTGACTTGGTATATCAGGAAAAAGAGGTATGGTGGTTAGGCAATCACCACCTCTTACACAGTGCCATGAATGCTGTTGTCATTTAAAAGACCTGCTTTGACCCCTGGGCATTCATGAATGCATACACTGCCATGATAGGCTGTATAAAGTGCCTCTCACCAAGTAGTGTGCTGGTCTACCTCCGAAGAGTGAAAGGAACACTGAGATTAGAGGAGGATGGATGCTGTCCATGGAAGCTGGAGAGGAGTTAGATGCTGATATTTGCAGCTGTGCCTGGTGAAGCATGAAGAGAATAATTGTACTCTATTCTCATCACCTCCGTTTGATGCATAAATAGTTTAGATGGCCCCTTAATTAGTTTTGAGCTTCAGATGGGAACTGTGCTGTCAGTGGGATTTAACATGGGGCTTTCCCAGGCCTTGCAAATGAAGACTGCCTTCTAAGATAAATTAGAGAATATCCATCTTAATATTAACCAACTACTTCAGGAGGATCGAATGTATTTGTAAGCTATGTGTGAACTGCAGTCTAAATGATTGACATGGTCAAAACAATTCACAATTTTCCCACTTCCTATGTCAGTAATTCAAAAACAGCTGTTCTAAAATCTGCCCTCTGGACTCTCTGTCACCAAGTGCAAGGGGTAGTTTGAGGTGACTCATGAACTGGTAACTCTGTCGTTATTGATAAAGACAGGACTTCAGTGTCAGAAGTTCATCATGATCTCAATCATGATGAACTGTCATTACTCCAGCATCTGAGAATTAGTAGAGTGTGGGATGTGACTAACTGAAGACGGTAAGGATTTCGGTCATTCAGGAAACTTGGAAAAGGTAAAAATAATAGAATTTATGAATCTAAATAATGAAGAGGTGAAATCTGAAATATTTTCAACACAGCACACAACATGGCCATACAAGAATAAATCTCCTAAATACTATTCTGCCTGACAAGGGGCCAGTGTAGTTTTCTGGATTATTTTTGTTGGATGTATGAGTATTTTGACAATGATTTATTAAATCTTTGGATATTTTAGAAACTTTTGAAGGGCTAAGTGATGAAGGTTTCATCATGCTTTACTGGCAAGTAATTAGATATTTATAAAACTACAAAAGGGGTATGTACTACCACAAAGTATGTGTCCTTCTGAAACAGGAATTTTTAGGGGTGAACAAGACAGGTTTTAGGAACTTTTAGAAATTAAGGGGACCATGAAAGAAGCAAAGGGCAGAGCAGCTGGAAAGTGTATTTCCATAGAATAAGGAAGCTGAAAAGCTCAACAGGTACATTTCCATAGAATGGGGGAGCTGGGAACAGCAAAAGGCCTATATTTACAAAATAAAGAGAAGTAAGCCCTTCGTCCAGAAGAAGAAGAAAGCCCAAAGGGAATAGGAAAACAATAAGGAAGGAGGGGGGAGAACCTCACATATTTCATGTGAGGTTCAACCTTTGAGCTTAAAAGTCCAAGGGAGTAGTAACCAATCAGAAAGGATATCAAGGCACAAGGGCCTGTAGCCTTTATAAGCCAAAGGGAAAAAGAACTCAGTGGGACCCTTTCCCCCTCCCCACGTGGGAGTCTGTACTAGTTCTTCAATAAATCTCCACCTTTGCTATACCACCTTCTGTCCGTGGATTCATTCTTCGACTCCGGTAGACAAAGAATCTGGGTTCCAGTCCAAAAATTCTGCTTCACTTCCAGCAAACTCATCAGTCACAATGGGGACTTTCTCATATTTTTCAGTAACTGATTATATTTTTTAAATGCATGCTTTGCAGTGCGGGGGTCCCAACATTCTCAATTTATAGGGTTTTTTATTTTGCTACAGTATGGTGTGTCCCTCAAACTTCTCATTTCTCTCAATGATGCCTGTCCTTTTGATGGCTTCTCCTCCTCCTCCTCCTCCTCCTCCTCCTCCTCCTCCTCCTTCTTGTCACTTGCAATGAGACTAAGATGATTTAACATCCAATTTAACTCCATATGAGACATTTGGAGTTTTCAACCACTGACTCATTTAATAATAGGGATGGAAGGGTGGGAGGTAAATAGAAAGTAGGGTCCCAGGCATGGATGATAGGTTATTTATTGATCTTTTTGTAAGTTAGTTTTATGTTTTTTTCCCCTGCTGACAAAATAGAAACCAACAAAAGCAGTGATTCACTTCCTGAGCTGTCAGCGGCCACCCTGTCACCTTTGGCAGTGTTCACATACCCGCAGACAGGTCTCTTGAGCTCCCAGGTGCTTTTCCAAAGGGAGGTCCTCAATTGAGTATCTCTCAGGCAATCTTTAAAAGAAAAGAAGAAAAAAAAAAGTTAAATTGCAAGAGATATTCCATTTGGGGCATATTGGCTTCAAGAAAAAAAAAAAGTGTGAGTAAATCTGTTTCCCCTCCCCCCACCCCAGGTTCAAAGGTAAAAATTGTCTACATTTAAATCAAAATGAGTGTGTGCTTTCCTTCCTGTTTTTAGACAATTAGATAAAACTCCCTGAAGGCCTGACAATCAACAGGACAGTCACTCTGGAGGTGCTCTGAGTCCTGTGATAGTGGGATTTGCAAGTTAGGCTAGACCTGCTCCAGAGACAGCAGAGCTGTGGGTGGTCAGTCCTCCTCCTTTTGGAAACCTTATCATTGTCAGCCTCACTGAGATAAAGTTCATTCCTAACTTCTCAAAGTTGTGGACATAGACTCACAGAGATTGTTTGTAGGGATGATTTCAGGAGTCCTTTATTTGCACGCAGAAGCCTGGTCCTACAACCCAAGTGGCAATATTAGTCTAGGAAAGAAAGAAATGACAGATGATTCTTTAACTTCTTTCATTTAAATTAAACATTTAAAAAATAGTCATTTCAGTTTAAGAGCTAAAGTTTGATGTAGAAGGCTACACAAATTACATCAGGGTTTCTGAGGTTTTATTAAGATGACCTGTGTGATTTTTCCATTGGATTTCTAAAACTGCATAAGTTGAATGTATGGATGTGAAATATTTCTATGGCCATAGATTTATGTAAAAGTTATGTGTGAATGTTAGTATATATATATATATATATATATATACATATATATATATATATATATATGATATTTTTTACACAATATATATAAATAATCAGACCAAGTACACTTGGGGAAAAATCTGGAATATTGCAATATCTTGAGTGTTAAAATCTTAAAATTAAAGGTTTTCATGGGTATGTTCTGAAAACTTCATTGGATATAAGGCATCTGAGAAGGTTTTAGAACTGTCCCTTCAGTGGATAACAAACAAATAATGATAAAGCCACTGGGAACCCTTTCTGAAGAATAATGTAGAGACTAGAAATTAGAGGACTGATCAGATTTGAGATCAGAAGTTGATAATTCTCTGAATAACAAACAAAATAGCAGAATTACAGTTAGAGTTGGATGGTATGTGAAACACTATCATGTATTAGGGAACAATTATTTTTGCTGGCATTTTGGGAGGCAAATCTGACTTACAAAAAGTATGTGAAATTGTTTAGGAATTAAATGTTTTACCTCTGGGCAATGTACTTTACAATGTTCCCTTAGAAATATGGCCAACTTCTTCCACACGAGGGACTCCATGACAGCCTTTCCTATATCCCACCCCTAATTCTCCTAAGAAGACTCCTGAGGATCTGTCTTCAACTCCAAATATCAATATTAGAACAAAACATATGTCATGTGCTTAAAAGACTGAAGCCAACTCAGCCTCGTCACTTGATGGGAAGCCAGAAGTTTGTGACAACATATATTACAATTTTTTCTACAGAGTTTCCATGTAAGCCCTAATTCTACATCTTCAGTATTATTTTGACCCAAGATAACTTAGAAAGAACTGGGAGTTTATTTTATGTATCTTACTGGACGAAGCCGGAGCTGCGAAGGCCTACTCTTGCACGAATTTCGTGCATTGGGCCTCTAGTAAATTAATAAAGAAACTGAGTTTTCTTGGCATGATTACAATGTGCCAGGTACCCTATAAGCTCCTTTTCTAATATAAGTATATTAGAGGCCTGGTGCACGAATTTGTGCACTGGTGGGGTCCTGCTGGCCTGGCCCCAATAGGTGCCATTGGGGGCAGGCTGGCTGGGGCAGGGGTCTGATAAGGGGCAGGGCTGGCCAGGGTGAGGGGCCACAGGCATTCCGGTCGTTCTGCTGTTCAGTCTATTTGTATAGTACCCTTTTATTATATAGGATTATCTGATCTTCAACATCATTGTCTGCATTTCACAGTTCAGAAAACTGGGTCTCTGAGTGGCTTACCCAAGTTCATATAACCAAATTAATGGCATAGCTGGCATTCAAATCTAGGCCTATTTAATCCTGAGCCCACTCAATTATACCCGAGTTACCAAAATTCCTGTAAGGTTCTATAAGATTCCGTTTTTTTGCTATTTCCTTAATGTAAGCATCTGCATGTCTGCTACCCTCCTTGAGATGTTATTGGCCATTTGATTTTGAGTGGAGAGGTGGGAGGTAAATTGAAAATAAATTTTTAGAGATATGTTCAACATCTTTCTGGACATAGCAGTGAAAATTCATTAATACTGTGGATTTGTGCCTATTGTAGCTACTGTCGTGTCCTTTAGAAAGGTTGGACTTGAGGCTAAAGCAAAGCCTTCCTTTTAAATCAAAAGCAGATTGGCTACAACTTTTTGACTCCACATGGAGCATGTGAACTTGATTCTGCAAAAGTTCACAGCAAAATGAGGAATTTAGGCATCCTACTGCTGACAGGTATTGCAGGAACAAAAAATGTAAAATGCATTTGAAATATATGCTTTGGATAAGAAAAGGACAAAACTGACGTTTTGCAGATGTACATAGAAATTTGAAATAGATTGACGTATTTGCTATACAGCTGTCCAAAACAAGCATAAAGCTAACTGAAAAATAAAACATAATTAAATATACACTACTTGTATAAAATTTGTAGTTTTCAAGAAACAACTTTCCTAAAACGATTTACACATTCCAGATATTTCAAATATCATGCACATTGCTCCACATCTTATCAGTATCACAGGTGTCCAGTGAGTGGGTTTTTTTTTTTTTTTTTTTTTTGGTGTTTTGGTTTTTTTTTACTTCTCTGTTTTACTCCTGCTTATCTAGGCTTGTCCTTCCCCGTGCAGTCTTTCCTATCTTTCCCATTTTATACTGACACTTAATTATGTTGCACACATAGCCATAAACTAACTTTTCTCTAGTTGTTAAGTCTGCCTTTCTCCTACGGCATCTTTCTGAAGTGTTGGGAATGTGTTGCATTCATGTTCTATGTCTGCTAGAGGGACTATCTTTGCACATTACTTACTAAGACCTAAGGCCACCAGACTTGTTATTAACATAAGTTAAATATTTTTAATGAATATTTTGAGAGGGAGTGAGGATGTTCAAATAGAGCTTCAGGAAAACTGACCTGCAATTGGCAATCAATAGGGTCGTGGAGGAGTCGGTGGTGTTCATACCATGGATACTGCAAGGAAAGAGAAGAATACAGAAGCGTAAAATCAGTTCCATTGTATCTTTTGTTAAAATGCAACTTATCCCCAAAGCAATCCCCTGATGTGAGATCATGGGGTAAACAGTGTCCTTAGGAATTGTTTATTCGTTATACATTGCAAAGAGTACTCTTTGATATAAGAAGGTTTTCCTTGTGAAAATAACCATTAATTGTATTATTTAGAAAAGATGCTGTAGAATTGGCTGGGTCTGTGGCTGTGTGCTCTCTTCAATTCCCATAGGATAAATTAAAGATAAGCATAGATGCATTGTCTTATCTCTGCAGAGAGGCAGACTGCGGTCTCCGGGCCTGTCTGCATGCTTCAGATGCTGGCTCCATGTGGATATCTGGCCTGGTGACTTCCTCCATGGCTTGCTCCACTATGAGCACATATACAACCATCTAAAGAAATGTACAATAAATATAGAAAGCAACCTATAGTATTTAAAAACATGAAGTGAGTATGGCTGTATAGGAAAATAGAGGGTAATCTCTTCCCAGCCAGGTATGTTAGCTACCACATTAGGCTTTTACTCTGAAAACCTCAAGTTTCTTACAAAATGCATCTACAGTAAAGTAAAAATCTCTAAAACCATGGCTAGTGCCTGACTCTGAATACTATTATGTATGTATGTATGTATGTATGTATGTATGTATGTATGTATATATGTATTCATTCATTCATTCATTCATTCATTCATTCATTCATTTTCATTAAAATTCTGGTTTGGTTGAGAAAAACAAGTTCACCCATTCTTTATGTCCTTACTATTCATATATTTACCTGCCAGTCTGAGGATGCCAAAAATTTGTTTTTGACTTCTTGTCAGTCCTTTATTAGCCTACTAGAGGCCCAGTGCACTAGATACATGAACTGGGGGTAGGGGGTTCCTCCGCCCAGCCTGTGCCCTCTTGCAGTCCAGGAGCCTTCAGTTGGACATCCTTAGCGTTGCTGTGGAGGTGGAAGAGGCTTCTGCCGCTTCCACTGTGCTTGCTAGCCTTGAGCCGGGCTTTTGGCTGAGTGGTGCTCCCCTGTGGGAGTGCACTGACCACCAGGGGGCAGCTCCTGCATTGAACATCTGCACCCTGGTGGTCAGTACGCATCATAGCAACTGGTCGTTTGGTCAATTTGCATATTAGCCTTTTATTATATAGGATAAGGGTCTTCCTGGCTCTAGAAAATAGTGGAGTCTTTGTAAGTGTTCCAAGAAAATGCATTTTCAAATTGTGACACTATAAGAAATAAAGATCCTCTCCAGTCTAAAAGTTCTGATTGCTCACTGAAAAGATCTATGAATGACTCCTTCACTCTATGGAAGTTTCTGTTCTTGTGACACTATTCTTTCTGTCTTTTCAGAGTAAGTTATTTCAAAAGGTTCCATGTGTGAAATTTCTCCTTATATAAATCTGGCAAGAGTTACTGAAGTTTCCCTAAGTTGCAATTGTAAATATGATGCTTAGGTTGATTTTGGAAAAGTAATTAAATTGGTGTCATCAATTCAGGTTACCTTGCATGAGAGGCTCACAAAGACTGTCAGATTACAAAGAATTTGTCATCATGACCATCCCAGGACATGCACGGTAACAATGATGCTAATGATACTGATACAGAACTTGGGTGTTGGGAGACATGGTCCACTTAGGTGTATGCGCTTTGTTCTCAACTGTGGTGCCAGTGTGGTCAGTTCACCCTTGCTAGTCATGATTTCCTTACCTGCAGCTTGGCAATATCAAAATGCCTCCCTTGGCACCCAGCTGCAATCTTGCCATACAGTTTCTCTTCCTTAAGACAACCCTATTAACAATTTAACAAGGAGAAGTAAATCCAGACATAGACATTCAGGAGTTCTGAAAAATATTTTAGGGATAATTTTATTATCCTTTTGCAGCTTCATCCTTTTAAAAGAAATGGAATAAGAAACATCAGCTTTTAATTTTTCCTTTTGTTTCTGTGTCCCTCCTTTTGGGTCCAAGTGTAATAAAAAAAAAAGTGTTGAAGTTGCAAAAACAAAACAAAAAAAAAAACGCACAAAAAACCCAAACAAAAAAACAAAAAAAGTCCAAATAAAGTTATGAGTTATTAGAGTTATTAAATGTGGTTGTATTCTCAAAGGTCTTGGTTGTCAATTTTATGCTACATTATTACAGATCTTTTGGTCAGTTATTAGCTGCCTCATTTCTACAATGTAAACATCAATGTAACATCAGTTATTGTTGCTAACAGTACATATATTTCTAGAATATATATTTCTAGAATATATAATTCTAGAATACATATATTTAATAGGATATAACATACATATACATATTCTAGAATTATAATGTCTAATACACTAACTATTAGCCACATGTGGCTAGTGAACGCTTGAAATGTGACTAGTCCAATTGGGATAACTATACATCAGATTTCAAAGTTTTACATGGAAATGTAAACCATGCCATTAACAGTTTTCTTGTTGATTACATACCAAAATGATTATATTTTGAACACACTGGGTTAAATATAATATTATATTAAAATGAATTTTACTTTTTTTTCTATGACTGCTAGAAAATATAAATTTACATATGTGGTTCACATTATATTTCTACTAGACAGCACTGTTCTAGAAAGCTTGCCATGTAGCCAGGGAACAAATAATGCATGTTGGAAACATCAAGCAAATTCAGAGCACCTTCCCACCTACAAAATCAAGATGCCTCAGGGACCCATAGATCCAGGCTGCACATGCATTTCTCTCTCACCGATGGTTCTCATGGCCTGTCCTCTGTGCTCAGTGCTGATCATACTACATGAAGATCATTTTCCAAGTTCCACAATTTATGGCCGGAGTGAGCATCATTTTGGTTTTCTTCCCACTCAACACAATGTCATTTAAAAGAAGGTATTGGAAGGTGAGATTGCTTGTGTCTTGTGATGACTGCCAAGATTTTATTTGAAAATTTTAAACTGCCTCATAAATCACAGCCTTTTATTATCTGAAGAGAAACCTACTATTCTTACTTGAAATATGTTGTAGGACGTAAAATTTTGTTGAAATATAGACTGGAAAGCACTAAGAAGAAGACACCATTGATGTTATTTTATTAACTTTTCCTCTGTCAGTGGGTAGAATAGGCAGAATAAATTAGATAGAAAAGAACCAAATAGTCTTTCTCAAACCAGAAACCTTTGAATGGTCCTTCACCTTATGTGTTCCCTTGTTACTAGAATAGTATCTTTTACATGGATCGACTCATATTTTCACTGTCATGTTTCCTGTACAAGCACCGTGTTCACCTGCCTGGACTGCTGTGATAGCCTCTTCTCTTTTCTACCTGTCCCCCTTCAGCATACTCTGTCACAGCAGCGAGAGTGATTTTTCCAAAATTCTAAATCATATCATGCCCTTTCCCAATGCTTCATCATGACACTTAAAACAAAAGCCAAGATATTTCCTAGGCTGAGGAGGCTGTGAGTGTTTTGGCCCTAGTTTATCTCTGTTATCATTTCTCCTTCCTCACCAGGCACAAGCCACACTAGCACACTCTTTATTCCCAGAATAGACCCAGCTAATTCCTGCCTTTAGGACTTTTCACTTGCTAGTTCCTCTGCCCACTCTCTTATCCCAGTTCTTCATATGGCTCACACCCTGTCATTCAAGTCAAAGCTCATAGGTCACCTCCCAACAAAGTTCTTCCATGACCACCCATCTGTAACAGTCATTAAGTCACTTTCTGGATTGTCACTCTGTTCCTGTGTGCATTCCACTATATTATTTGATCTTGTTGGCTTATTGATTCTCTTGTTTACTGTCTATTCCCCACATCCTCACAAACACTCCATCCCACTTGAAGAAAACCTAGGTACTTTATCTGTCTCATTTTCTAGCATATTATCAGAATGTAGTAAAGTTCCTGGGTATAAATACACCCCAGGGATTATTTGTAAAATGAATGAAAGTATAAACTGAATTGAAATTATATGGAGGCAGAGTTTTGACTTGCTACCATATCCACAAGTTTCTCTTAATATTTGAAGACTAGAAGCCCTATGCATGAAATTCATGCACTGGGAGAGGGGGAGGTGTCCCTCAGCCCCGCCTGTACCCTCTCCAATCGGGGGCCCCTCAGGGGATGTCTGACTGCTGGTTTAGGCTCGATCCCTGTGGTATCGGGCTAAAATAGCAGTTGGATATCCCTCTGAGGATCCAGGACTGCTGGCTCTCAACCACTTGCCTGCCTGCCTGCCTGATTGCCTCTAAATGATTCTGCCTGCCAGCCTGATCACTCCCTAACCACTCCCCTGCCAGCCTGATCGCCCCTAACTGCCTTCCCCTGCTGGCCTAGTCTCCCCTAACTGCCCTCCCCTTCAGGTCCGGTCACCCTTAACTGCCCTCCCTTGCTGGCCCAGTTGCCCCTAACTACCCTACTCTGCCAACCTGGTAGCCCCTAACTGCCCTCCCCTGCCAGCCATCTTGTGGCTGTGAGCACCGCCATCTTGTGGGTGTGTCAGTCAATTAGCATATTCCCTCCTTATTGGCTGTGAAAGCCTCCATCTTTGCGGTTGGGGCAGTCAATTAGCATATTCCCTCCTTATTGGCTGTTGGCGCTGCCATCTTTGCGATGGCATGAGGATCAATTAGCATACTCCCTCTTTATTAGATTATATATATATATATATATATATACTAGAGGCACGGTGCACGAAATTCATGCATGTGGGGGGCAGGGAGGGTATGTCCCTCAGCTCAGCCTGCATCCTCTACAATCTGGGACCACTCAAGGGATGTCTGACTGCCCGTTTAGGCCCAACCCCACAGCAGGATTGGGCCTACATGGGCAGTCGGACATCCCTCTCACAATCTGGGACTGCTGGCTCCCTACTGCTCGACTGCCTGCCTGTCTGATTGCCCCTAACTGCTTCTGCCTGCCAGCCTGATCACCCCCTAACCACTCCCCTGCCAGACTATCGACGCCTAACTGGTCCCCTGCCAGCCTGATTGATGACTAACTGTACCCTGCCGGCCCGGTTGCCCCCAACTGCCCTCCCCTTCAGGCCTGGTTGCCCCAACTGCCCTCCCCCTGCAGGCCTGGTCCCCCCTCAACTTCCCTCCCCTGCTGGCCTGGTTGCCCCCAAATGCCCTCCCCTGCAGGCCTTGTCACCCCCAACTGCTCTCCCCTGCTGGCCTGGTCCCCCCCAACTGCCCTCCCCTGCTGGCCTTGTCACCCCCAACTGCCCTCCCCTGTAGGCCTGATCTTCCCCAACTACCCTCCCCTGCTGGCCATCTTGTGGCGGCCATCTTTTGTCCACATGGGGGCAGCCATCTTGTGCGTTGAAGTGATGGTCAATTTGCATATTACTCTTTTATTAGATAGGATGTCATGCCTCAGTGCCTTTCATTTTTTCATCCCATGCTGATAAGCTTTTTTTAGAGGAGAACTCTTGCCAAAAAATAATTATAATAATAATAACAATTTGTAGAGATTTTGTCCAATGTCAAATGTCCGACTTGAGAAATGTGTGATGTTAGAGGAAGATGACATCTGTAGCTCTCTTGACTTTCACCACCCATTTTACATGCACAGAATCTATTTCTCCTCAGTGTCCCTGGCCTTGTCTGCCTGATATTCACAGTCACTACAAATGTGAGTCAAGACCACTCAGTGACTAAGCTTTAGTATTTGTACTTGACTTTGAATGATTGCAGAAGTACAAGCCTTCTAATTATTGGCTTATTCCATAGACATAACTGGCAGCTCTGTCACTGGTTGCCATTTAAACTGCAAATTGTAAAATATTTACTAAGCTCAGGGAGCCTAGGTGAGTAAGCAATGAATTCAGCTTTATTCTCTCCTCTATTCTAACAATGCATGGTTTGTAGAAAGTTCTGAGTCTGCTTCTTGCCACTTTCCCCAAGGGAAAATAAATTGAAATTAAGAAAGGATGTAAGTCTTTGTCTCATTTGATATGAATACCTTGAATGAAAGCATATATATATATATATATATATATATATATATATATCCACTTTTATTAGTCTTCAGAACTGATATAAATGTATTTCAATCATTTTAAGGCAATTCTTCAGTATACTCTACTTTAAAGAATTTCTTTGGTGAGAATTTTTTCTTTTTTTAGTAGAAAAATCTGTACTTCGAATATCTGACCCATTTTTTACATTCCATAAGTTTAAATTTAGAGATGCAATGCCAGCATCAGTCTTTATGGGCAGTAAACAGGAAATAAGTAGGGTGACAAAGTTGTACAAATCAACCAACTCTATTTGCACAGTTTTATTTGAACTTAGTGATATATATAAAATGCAGCACTTTCATTCTAATTTTATTTTTGAACTGTTGTTTTACTATTTGTGAAAGCATCTATGTTCTATTTCTGCAGAATCATTTTCTCCCCAAATTAGTTAACTTTTTTGTCCCAAACATGTCCTCCCTATAATGTTTAGTGAACTCACAAAGCGGACTTAATTTACAGAGTGAGGAGCTGCTCATAAAATCTGTACAAATGAGGCTGGCATTTTTGAGATTACTGAAAAGATAGCAAGAGGAGAAACATGCCATTTTATTCAGATTCCTAGATGGAAGAAGTGAGTCAGATTTCTAAGAAGAGAAACACGGTTTTTAACTTCAGAATGTAGCCCAATTTTAGCAACATCATTCTTAAAATGTAGGGAATGTAAAAAAGGATCTTGTTTTCGGCAACCTGTTGATTAGGCACAAAGAAAACTTCTGGCTTATTTATAGACTTCTTGAAATGGTCAGTACAGCTGAGGAATTCAACTACCTCTCAATTAAAATAAAAAAAAACCCCGAAGTCCATAAAAATAAAGATTTGGCTGAAGGAAAAGAGATGTCTTCTCAAATATATCTGTCTTTTAAATGTCCTCTAAGGTGTTTTTTTTTTCTGTTTTGTTTTGTTTTTAATGAACACAAATGGTGTGGACTCCAAGCTATGAGTAGATTCACAGACCAAAAGCAAAAAACAAAAATAAAGCAACAAATAAGGAAAAAAAAATCTGTATAGAATGTATGTGTATTTATAATTATTTTATATATGGTTTAATAACTGAAAATGAAGCAGAAGCATTCTTTTAAAGGTTATGTATGGCTTCAATCCCACCTTGTACTTCTGGCAAGTCTCCCCTCCCTCCTGGTGGAGAATGCTCCAGCAACCTCAGGCTGAGACAAGGCAGATTCACTCATTTCCCACAAACCCCCAAAAATGTGCATCTGAAAAAAAAAATAGTGACAGGGACCGAGTCCCAAAGATATTCCCCAGGAACTCTACCCAATCTGTGGCCCAATATGTGGTCTGACCCAGCTGGGCATCAGGCCGGCCTTGGCCGCCATCCTTTCTGGCTGGACTCCTCCCCAAGGTAGGGCTTACCCTCACATAAAATTGCCAACCAGGGCCCACGTGGGTAAAGAACTAATTTAGCCTCCTGTACACTTGATGAATGAAGAATTTCCTCTTGGGACTAAATTATAGGGCTTGTCGGAGTTGCTCTTTCGTGATCTGTTATTTGGAGGTAATTTTCCAAAAAGGCTGCAACACATGGCCATGAGCTAGAATAGGATTCACCATGAGTAGCTGCCACGCGCTGGCCAGCACATCTCACCGTGCTCCTCCTCTCCACTGGCCTCCCCTGCCTCTACCCTTGCTTCCCCAGAGACGAGGCTCAGCCAACAGAGCTGGAGCTATGTTAGATCTTTACTTTCCTTCTTAATTAAACCACAAGAATGGCATCTGTCTACCCTTTTCTGCATCCACATTTCTAGAAATGTAACGTCTTGTCCCAACATGCTTAAGAACAGATGAACAGGCCTTCCCCTCACCCCCCAATGTGGATGATTACAACCCTCTGTCAAATTCCACCTTCCCTCCCTCCCCTGTTGGCTGGAAGATAAGCTTCTGATCTTCCCTTGGCTTTTTGAACTGTTGGAAGCTGTGTAAACACAAGCTGCAGGTTAGTCAGATTCTGTTTGACCCAGGGCCTGCTGAGTGCAAAGAGATTACATTTGAAAACTCCCTTGTCTAATTAAGCAACAGTGACCTATGGAGGGATGGTTGCTGATGAGGTCAAGCAGCAAGAGGTTCCAGGCCGACCTGTTGCAGCTGGTCATTTGCTGATAAATCAGGAACGGCTAGTGTTTAGTGAGCCAACTTTCTACAGTTTTGATTTCATAAAACATTTGAATTTGGGTTTTTTTCTCTGAATTCTGCATGTGCATTTTGGCACCTTCAAGAATTTTTCAACAGCATGAGTGACGAGGACTTGGTCTATGATGGCAACCTTTCTTTTCTTGGACTCTGCCCAGTGGTGCCCTGTCCCATCCAATGATTCACAAACTGATGTGCTGTGCCTCTCGCTCTATTGGGACTGCTGACTTCTTCCAAATCCTGAAAGTCAGGTGTGGGCCACTTTGAATATTGGCATCTGGGTGCAGTGTGGTGATGAGGACAAGAGAGGAAGCACCAAGGAATAGATCACAAAACCTGGACCAAACTATGTAGAGAAGCATGATCATTTCTTGAGCATCCATTATATACCCTTTTCTGTTGTATTGACTTCTCATATATATATATCTAGTCCTTACCATGACCCTCAGAATAAGTGTCATTATAGCTGTTTCACTACACAGATTCCTAAGGCATAAAGACGCCAGTAAGTTTCAAAGGGCATGCAGCCACTAAGGGAAAGGTGTAGGATATGAACTTAAATGACTTTGGCTTTAAGGCTTGCTCATTCCATTCCTGGGATGGGGGTGCAGGACTTTTTCTTGTGAAAGTGGAAAGATACGGAGGCCCTCATGAGGGGCGACATTTGATGAATGCAAATTCTCCTTGTGGTAAAAGTGAAGATAAGAATTTTGGAACTGTAAATCTTGGAAAAGTTATCAAAGAAGCCCTCCCCTTCACCTTCATGCCTTTAGATAGGTTTATCTCTGAATCTCTGGTATTGGGTAGCTATTGTTTCTGCCACCACCATCTGGATTTGGGGGAAATAACAAATGCAGACTTCCTCTGGGATACCAACCTTCCTCCAAAATTCAGCTCATGTGTTCTGGAAGGGTCAGAGTCCCTCCAATGCCCTGGTTGCTGTGATTACATTTGGGCCAATCAAAATCAATTAAATAAAGTACATGTTTTTATGGAAAGTTGTGGAACAGACACAGTTGCCCTACCCTTCTGTCCCTCAGTCAAGAGGAACAGCTGGAGCTGTGCCTGCCATCCTGGCACCGTATGTAGCCATCTGGGTATATCTGAGAGCCAGGAAGAAACTCTGTCTTGTTGATATCGTTGGAATCATGACCAAGCTGTGTGTGATCTCCCACTATGCTCCACTTTAGGAATCTGAAAATGTCTTAGATATTTTCAAACTAAAGAGTTCAAGGGGTTACGTATTAATGTCTTGCCAGATTCATTTTTGCACCCATTTGGTAATGGGACATGGGTATAATAATAATTTTTCCCTTGCTGGTTTGGCTCAGTGGATAGAGTGTCAGCCTGCGGACTGAAGGGTCCGGGGTTTGATTCCCACCAAGGGCACATGTCCAGGTTGCGGGCTTGATCCCCAGTAGAGGGCATGCAGGAGGCAGCCAAGCAATGGTTCTATCTCATCATTGATGTTTCTAACTCTCTCTTCCTCTCTGAAATCAATAAAGATATATTTTAAAATAATAATAATCTTGCTGTCTCCAAAGCCACTCCTTTCCCATAGAATCCCACTGCTTTCCAAGTTAGAAAGAGGTCTTTGGAAAGGAGAGGATGCATATTTTCATCAATGTGGTTTGTGTTTATTGTTTGTTTTGTGAGCAAAGGAGGATGCAGTATAACCATAATTCTAAAATCACATCTCTTGCAAAATCAACATACCCCTCTGTTCATTTTTTTTTTATCCTTCTTGTAGGTTGATCATATCAAAAGTTGTAGATATCTCTCTTAATCATCCCCATGAAAACGATGCAAACTCCAATGAAGCCATTTCCTGATGCCTTGTAACTTTAATTTTCTACAGCTCTACACAATATCAAACATACATTTCTCTGGCTATATTTTCAGCTACTGCTCTATCTTCAGTTTCATATGTAAAATAATTTTCACACTCCATAAAAACTGTAGCAGGACCACAATTCTCATGAAGTTATTGAGAGAATGAAAAATGTCTCGTCCCCCTAGTTTTCATTAGAGGGCCTAGTCTCTAACATCACAGACATTTATTTTTGCTCTCCTTGAAATTCTTGCCAGCTTCTCTGTCATCCACTCTCAATTATGGGATCAAAAACTAGATATAGGACTAACACAAAAGCCACATCAACTCTGGATATAAAAGGAAGATCACAACCCTTTCATGCTACTCTCCTTTTCAATGCAAGGGGGAAATGTGCTAAAATTACTAAGCTTCCTTAGAGACAGCTTGTTCAGGGAAAAAAAACTTGATGCCTGCCTGCTCTATTGGGATCTTTGATAGCATCATATGTACTTCAAACCCAATAATAATCTTCTTTATTTGTAGAGGGTTTTAGAGTTTACATAGTACTTTTATATAATTGTCTCATTTAGTCTTCTTTTCAACTTTTAAGGTTGATATTATTATCCACATTTTAGAGATTAGTATTAGAAGATTTAGGGGTTAAGGGATTTGCCCACATCTATCCTCAACCCCTCCAATGGTGGGACTATATTTTACACATAAGTGTTCAGATCTAGTTTCTTTATGGTTCCAAATAGCTTATCAGTACCTGGAAATCTCTGATTTTGTTGTTGTCAGAGATAAGAAGTTAGATAAGAAGTTAGAATGCCATCATGTTGCTTCTTTGCTCAGGGTTAAAGTGAGCTGATTCTCTAAACATCTGAGCATGGCTCCTAATGCTTTCTGTTTATAGTTATCCCTTTTGGGAACCACAGGAATTTTGATTTTCCTGACCATTTGTCCTCCATTGGGCCCAAATGTTTAAAGGACATTATTTTTATGTGACAATGATTGCAGTATTTGCATGTGCAAATCAAGTAATTACTTAACTACCCAAATTGTGCATGCAACTAAGGTAATTATGAACTTAGAAAATTGCTATAAGAATATGACCCTGGAAAAATGATGATAGCAGAAAATGAGTGCTGGAGTGGAAATTTCTTGCAAGGCTGATTTTGTTGTTGTCAGTGTTGTTTGGTGGAAATCTAAGTTAATGTGATTAAGTTGCTTTCTTTGCCTCAGCTTGGACATCTGAAGAATGAAAATAATAATGTTTTCACTACCTACTTCCATTGAGCAATTTCCATATGAAGGGAATTGGGACAATGCATAAAAGTGATTAAAAAAATGTTTTTAAAAGGGATATTATTTTTAAATGGGCCCCTTTACCTCCACTTTTGAAGTAAGTAGAGATTAATGATTTACTAGTATATGAACCATTGGTTTATCCACCCAAACATATGTCATATTGTGCTTAAATAAAATGTAAAAAAAAAAGATTATGAAAAAATAAAACTATAGTTATTTAGCTCTAGGGTGCATAACAATTTCTCCGTGTCTCCCCTGACAATTATATGTGGCACATAGAGAAAGAAATGTTTTATGTTTGCATAGTTACACATGAAGAAATTGAAGCTCACTAAATTTAAAGGGCTTGTGCCAGTTTTGTGAACGTCTATAAGACAGAGTGAGAATTTAGCATCAGGTGCCTGACTCCAGTTATCCTTTTTAATAATTTGGACTTCCCTGTCAGGGAGACTATATTGTCTTTACATTGGTAGCTTTAGACATGAATAGGTCAAGCTACTCAATGAGTTTAGAAAAGTAACTCCTGCCCAGTAATCTGGTTAATGTGATAACTCATATTGGATTGACTTGCAAATTACTATTGCATTATATGCAAGAAAAAGGACTTGCTAAGAAAACTAATGAAGTACTCATGAAGGTGAAGGCTCTTATAATATACACTAGAGGCCCAGTACACAAAATTCGTGCACTGGGGGGGGGGGGGCTGTCCCTCAGCCCAGCCTCACCCTCAGCCCAGTCTGGACCCCTTGGGGGATGTCCAACTGCCGGTTTAGGCTAAACTGGCAGTGGGACATCCCCCTCGCAATTCGGGACTGCTGGCTCTCAACTACTTGCCTGCCTGCCTGCCTGATTTCTCCTAACTGCTTCTTCCTGCCAGCCTGATCACCCCCTAACAACCCCCCTGCCAGCCTGATTGATGCCTAATTGCTGCCCTGCCTGCCTGGTTGCCCCCAACTGCCCTCCCCTGCTGACTTGGTCACCCCCAACTGCCCTCCCCTGCTGGCCTGATTGCCCACAACTGCCCTCCCCTGTCAGCCATCTTGTGGCTGTGGGCGCAGCCATCTTTGAGGGTGGGGCAGTCAGTTAGCATATTCCTTCCTTATTAGATAGGAAAAGAGAACAAATAAATCAATGGGTTGTGGTTGTACTTTGTTGAAATGGAAACAAGGGGATAGAGACTAGATCCTACTCCTTGAGCAGTTAGCTTAGGTTCCTGCCTCACGGAGAATAAACTCACTTTATTCTCTAAACACTTCCTGTAATTTACCCAACCTTTCCTCCTAACTGTTCATTACAGTGAGGTCATTAATGTGATGCACACATTGATACAGTTCTCCAAACAATGCTTACTTTAGGTTCCTAAGCCTTTGTACACTGTTTAGTTTCTAAAGAGCATAAAAAGATGGAAGGGGTTTGAAGTCTCCAGATCCAAATGAAGTTTTGAAGGTGATTCTGAGAATGTGTAGCAGGAAGGAGCATCAGTCATGGAAACTCACTCTACATTCTGTTCTGTAACCACTGGGTGTTACTGTCTCCCTCTGCCAGCAAAGATGTCTCCAAACAGAAAAGGATCGGAGATCCTTTGGGCAGTAAATGAGGGTGTTTCAAAGAATAGGAACTACTAAGTCATGTTCACCCAATGACTTGGCAGGATGTAGAATCATCACCTCTTTTTAGAGTGACAGTATGTTCAAATTTGGTTTATTCTGGTAAAATCAACAGTCATCAGCATGATTCACATTGTTCCCAGCTTTAGGAAAGCACAGATACATCATTTACCCTAGCCTACCCTTTTACCATGTTTTTTTAAAGGTCAAACAGGTTTAAACAAATAGCTACCACTTCTTAAGCATTTACCAGGTTCCCCATCTCTTGCTAAGAATGATCTATGCCTTAGTTTAGCCTCCCACAGTAGTCCTATGAGTTAGACATTATTTTTAAGTTTACAGTTAAGGAAATAGAGGCTTAAAGAGCCTAAGCTCACATTGATTGACTTTTATTTGTAAGGTCTCCTCTGGGTGACTTCTGTACCCTGAAAATTCATCATTGATGACTCTAAGATGAACATGCCAGTGACAAACATTCATATGTGAAAACAGCTTTACTTCCATCAGTCGAAGGCATGAAATCACATGTTGCCTTATCACTGAAAAATCATATTCATGCCATTAGTTTTATCCATAGAATAATGTAACATTGATAATTAATAACATTTTCTCAGCATCCATGAAATATCATTTTGAGTACACAGTTGTGATAGTAAAAGAATGCTTTAGCAGTAGGTAAATTTCAATGCATTAGGAGGTTTTATATTTTGCTGAATAAGACTGTACCACGAGGCTGAATAAAGCTTACAACTTGGAATGGAGAATTGGATGCAGAAGAATTTCTTGGATACCAGTGCCCCTGCCAATTAATTGTAAGTAGGGTAAGAACTATGCCTATGGAATGTATTTGATCTTAATTGAAGGGACATCACGTTGTACCTCTTCTACTCTTTAGAGATTCTAAGTAGCTCAGATTAGTGTAACAAACACTTATAGGCACCTATCAAATAGTCGCCAGCTATGTTTTGGGGGCTGGGGATATAAAGATGATGGAATAATCTCTCAAGAGAGACATAAACACAGAGGGCAGATGGAATTTGAAAGCTAATATTGAGAAAAGGATCCTAGGCAAGGTTCTCCAGCTTGGGCCAGGTAAAGAATTTCAGCCTAGATGTGCTCTATATAAATACCTTAATTTCTCTAATTTTGTTTTTCTCCATTTAATTTCTACATAAAAACTAGCTGATGAAAATTGAGATTTAAGGTGTATCACCAGCTCTCTCAGTAGGTCAATGTGCACCTGTGGCCTGTGGTGGTAGCACAAGGGCCTTGACTAGCTCTAAAATAGTCCTGGCCAGCTCCTGACCTATCACAATTAATCACCTAGAGTCATGCTGTCTGGAATGGGACCCACCGGCCACAGGTGGCTACTGAACACTTGGAAGGCGGCTAGCATGAGTTGCAATGTGCTGTGGATCTGAAATACATCCTGGATTTCAAAGACTCACTATACAAATAATGTATATCTCTTTAGCCATTTTATGTAGATTACAATGTTTGAAAGAGTAATTTTATTTCTGACAATGATTTTTTTTTCATAAGAAAAAGGGAAAAGATGACCTCCTCAAATATTTTCATAACTTAAAAAAAAGATTTGAAATTGGTTGATAAAGAGAAAAAGAGGCATTTGAAGTGATGAATAGAGTGTATAACTAGTTAAAATTGTTAATTAAGAAGCTTTTTATTGTTTTTCTTATCAATTGAATCTGTCATGTAAAAAATGACAACAAAATCAAACTTTTAGAGCTTAAAGTTGGTATGGGAATCACTTAATAGAAAATAAGTTAGATGCTAGAACTATACTGTAAATGTGTTTCATATCATTCATTATTAGTATTGTTGTTAGTAATAATAGTAATAATAATTTTATGAGATTATATTAATTAGCACCTTTTCATGGACCCACTGGGAATGCTTAGTGCTTCATGATCTCATAGTCCTTTAATAACTACCGCATTGGAAACGCTAGTAATTCAGGTCTATACAGCCAAGGAAAGGCTGTCATAGCTGTAATTTTGCTTTTTAAACTTGCCACTTTTAAAATGGAGACATTACACCTATGACTCAGGTGTCTACAATAGTATGCTTTTGTCATTCCTTACAAATTATATGTATATATAGAAAAATATATTAAAATAACAGTTCCCTGGTAAAATGTTGATTCTGTATTCACAAATAGGCACCAAAGTGTTATCTGAACAGATTTGTAAACAGTATGACACATTTTGATATCTGATCATCATAATAGTTTAATTTTTTTAAAAAAATTAAGATGACACCTCCAATATTCCTAAAGGAGTTTCTCTTTAAATGTCAAGGAACGCCAGAAGGAGTATTGTTTGCTACCTTACTGTTGTAACCCTTCGGTTCTAACTTGCTAAAATGAATAAGAGGGCTCACAACAAAGTAAATAGAAGGACTGGGCCAGGGAGGTTGCTGCAAACTTCAGCCACATTTGAACTGTGACTATTGCAATTCCTTTTCAACCTTTATTGTCGAGAATATTACAGATGTCTTCCATCCCCCCTCCCCCCTCACTGCTCCCCTCCACCCAGTTCAATCTCCACCTTAGGCCTTTACCTCACTACAATCAGTGTCCACGGATTATGCATATATGCATATAAGATCTCTAACCCCTTCCTTTGAGCTTTGTCAGTCTGTGTCATGCGCCCATGCCTCTGGACGTATTTTGTGGTGGGTTTATTTTGTTCATTAGATTCCACATATAAGTGAGATCATGTGATACTTGTCTTTCTCTGACTGGATTATTTTGTTTGGCAACAAACTCTCCAGGTTGCAAATAATTTCAGCCACTGACTAGGAAATGCTTCATTCTGCTTTCCAAGGGTGCATGCACACCCTGCTCAGCTCAAGTGACCTGACCAGTATGTATTCTGAGTTGTTAAGCTGAACATCCATACCGAAGCTCTGAGGGATCTCTACAATTTGGACATTGTACAGCTAGGTTGTTAGCCTGAACTGAAATAGTTTTGGTAACTGAGAACCCTTTGGACAACAACCAAAAAGGAGGTAAAAGCAGAATAAAGACTGAGCGTGCTAAGCTAAGTTTACTGCTGGACAAAGCAGGGAAAATTCATTCAACATACAGGAGTGAGGCTCTGTGGGGTGGGCCTTCAGACTGTCAGGGAATGAGTAAAGAGAATTGTGAATTGCCTTGTAAATGCACGCCGTCTCCCCAACCAAGGCAAGGGTGTGAGTTAAAAGGCTTAAGGTTTCTTAAGGTAAATAGACTAGTTGGTTCCAACATGTCTTTGACTTGTCAGTTCTGCATTGGGTGGTTGTAGGCTAGTTTGGCATTGGCCAGTTGCTGAACCCCAGATCTATTTGTGGTTTTCAGGAACCGTGTTAACCCACAGAGTCCATTAAAGTGAAGTTCAGATGCTTCAGTTGAGTCACGGACCACAAGGAGTGGTGAACCATCAGGCCGCTTTTCTGCTGATTCTCATTCGTTTCCTAGAAGGGGCTGTTCTGATTTCTTCTTCTGGAGGCAGGAAAATGCACTGTTTACAACCTTTCATTCTCTCCAGGCACAGGGTCAAACAGTGGGCTCATAGGAATGTGCTCGAAGCACAGCAAAGATGTCCTTTATCACAGGTGAAGTAAGAGTTTGTGGGCTTGCCAAGAAATAGCCATGTGAAGAGGGAAATGTCAGTGATGGAAAGGAAGGTCACGGGGGCGGGGGTGGGTAAATCCAGTGGAGAGAGAAATGGAATGTGATCAATTCCTCTTCAAAAATATTATTGTCATTAGTGTTGTTAGTGGAGCCTTGTAGTGGATGAGCGGGTACACTGACTCAGATCTCACTCTGCTTCTTGAATTCTCTGATTAGTTGTCTATATGAAATAAGGAGCCAATGAGCACTCTGTGCCTGAGCTAGTGTGGTGTGGAAATAGTCTGAACACCGTCATGTTCATCCTGCACTTCTAAAAGAAGCATTTTTCTCAAGTATCTTATCAAACCCCAGGGAAATACAGCACACGTTTTATGGGACCACCTTTTATTTTTCATCTTTTTTTATTTATTTAAAGATATATTCATCTATTGAAACATTCAGGTAATGGCCAATGGGCTAATTAATGTCTTGCATAAAACATAGTTCTCTTTAGTGGAAGGTAGGAAAGATGTATAAAGCCTAGTCTCTGCTCTTAAGGAATTTAAAATCTACTGAGTGGAAAAGTAACTCAGGTCATAATATGGTACTTATCATCATTGTGCTGTTTAAGTATAAAGGAGATGAGTAATACCATTAGAAAACACAATTATAAAAGTCATCACAGTGAGAGGAAAGCAAAATGTTAACTGTGTCTTGAAGTAGAGGTTGGGCAGGTGGAGACAAGAATCAGACTCTTTCCTGGCAGAGCTGACTGGTTGTGCAACTCCCTAGAGGTGTGGAACTGTATACCAAGGCCTGGCAATTGTGAGCAGAGCCAGGCAGCATCAGCAGGATAAATGGTAGACAAAAATCTGGAAAATCAAGAAAAGAAGGGGCGCCGAAACCGGTTTGGCTCAGTGGATAGAGCGTCGGCCTGCGGACTGAAGGGTCCCAGGTTCGATTCCGGTCAAGGGCATGTACCTGGGTTGCGGGCACATCCCCAGTGGGAGATGTGCAGGAGGCGGCTGATTGATGTTTCTCTCTCATTGATGTTTCTAACTCTCTATCTCTCTCCCTTCCTCTCTGTAAAAAATCAATAACATATATTTAAAAAAAAAAAAAGAAAAGAAAAGAAGGGGAAGAGATAGGTCTTTAGAAAGCAGACTGAACATTCCTTTTGTTTTGTTGTCTGTAGTTTGTTAATGCATGGTGGCCATAGATAACTTGCGAGAAAGGAAGTGAGATGCCCTGTCTTGCAGGTTAGGTGGATAGCATTGTGCAGGATGAATTATAGAGCAGTGAACCTGATTGGAAAATGATCACACTTCTCTAGCAAAAGACAACAAAAGCCTAAATGATGGTGGGTGATGAGGACCAAGATGTGAGGCCTCTTGGAAAGAGACATAGAAATTGATCATTAGATGATCCATTTGGGAGAAAAGAAATCAAGGTAGAGTGGTTATTTCTAGCAGGGGCTTCTGAGAGTACTTGAAAAATAATTATGGTTTACAATGACAGAAAATACCATTCAATGCAGCTTAAGGTAAAAATAATGTATTAAGGGGAAGAAAGAAAGAAAGAAAGAAAGAAAGAAAGAAAGAAAGAAAGAAAGAAAGAAAGAAAGAAAGAAAGAAAGAAAGAAAGAAAGAAAGAAAGAAAAATATTTGTTTATAAGTGAAAAGCCCAAAGGTGTCATGTGACTGAGACGTAGGCATCTAAAACAGCCACCATCTCATGACCTCTCTTCATCTCCTGGCATTGTATCCTCTATGTTGGATTTGTTTTGTGATGGCCATCTGACAGCAACCCCAGCCCAGCATCTTCTCAGTTAAGTCCAACAGAAAAGACTCCCTTTCCCCAAAAGTTTCATCAAGCACCCATTCACCTCTGAACTCATCGCTGTGCCCCCTGGACATGTGTCCTCTCATTGAACCCTGTGGATGAGAGCGGTGGAGAAGGGTTCTAGAGGGAAAAGTTGGGGTCCTGTTTGCAAGAGAATGGAAAATGGATTTTACTGCAACTTCTAAATTTTATAAAGTATATGTTACTGTTACAGTAATTGGAAAATGATTATAAAAATTTATTCTGGACCAGTCCATTTTTTTTCTTTTGATACTTCTGACCTCCAATTTTCTACCTTTGAACTTAAATTCACCCTTCTCTTAATGAACCTCATTTACCTAGACTTTTACTCACATTCCAAAGGATTTTCCTCACAAACACACCCCAAAAAGAGAAAAAGGTGTCAGGCAGGCGCTATCAGCGTCATCATGACATGACCTAAAGTATTCTGCCCTGCTCTTTCTTGTCTGTTTCAAAAGTCTGAAAGTGTCAACTTCTGCCTCTCATTGGTCCAATACTGTGCTCACGTTTCATTCTCAGACCCAAATCCTCATAGATTGTTGAGAGCTCAGCCGAAAGCCCATTAAGACAAGGGGACTTTTCCCACAGGATTAAAAGGGTGGAAAAAACACCCTGAGTAATTTCCTCAGAGTGATCTGATCACCCTCCCCTTCCCCCTTACAGTTTATAAACATTTAGATCTTTTGAGACTGTAAACACTTCTAGTTTTCTAACCAGCTCCATCTGCTGGTGCTGTATTTCTTTTTGATTTGTACTCTTGCTTCAGATAATGTAGTTTTCCTCAAAAATAGGATCTTTTCATATTTTCTTATTTCTGTATCAGTTAGTTCTTGGCATGAGAAAAAGGGTGGGAGTAGATCTGTTTTAGAATATTTTCTTTGGGTCTTAAACTGTGTTTCATTTGAGTCACATCTAATTGCTTTCAGGTAAATGGATGAACAATCATAGAAAATATACTTCTGAAGTGTGTGCTGAGGTTAGGGTTTGGAGGATGAGCTGCCAATTACCTTCCTCTCAGGCCTCCCAAAGGATAAACTTAGCAGGACTCCACTGTTTGGAGAACACGCTATTTTATTTGGGATTTCAGCAGACAGTGACTCAGATTTTGACTTTCTTGGATCTTTTATGATGCTTGACAAGTAGGTATGAGGCCCACACCTGCTTTGAAAAGTGTAACTAGAGGTCAGCTGGTTATTTTTCAGAAGCTTCTTGTTTTCTCCTGAGGTCAGCTGGGTGGTTCTGGCCGTATTTCTGATAACTTCTCATCTAGGCATCTCTCATGGGTCTTTATAAACTGACCACCCTCCATCTTCACCCTGGAAAAGTCTAAATTGATGCTAAAATACTTATTGGCAATTATTTTTAGGACCAAGCAAAAGGAATTAAAAGCATAGTAAGTGAGTGTTTTGGAGGAGCACTGATATTTGGCACACTGACTGTTGTTTCTCTTAGGAGCTCATTGATAATAACCACTCATTCATTTTTAGCATCCTTTTGCCCCATGTACTATAGAGCCAGTAGTTGGCTTTGGTCTTGATACTGTTGGCTGGATTAGTTTGTGCCTGATGAGATAGCAAGGGGAAGGTGCCAAGAAGCTGGGAGAGAGGCTGTGTTTCCCAATGTTTACGCTTTGATCTTACTCTTCGTGTTCTCAGCTCTTTACTTGAAGGGGAAAAAAGTCTGTTGTAGTCAATCCAAAGCTTCCTTCCTGGTTATTTTCCCAGAGACTTGGCCTCAAAAATTTGCTCTAGACATATTTATTTGGCATACGGTACATTTGTTCAGTGCCCTTTAGCAAAGGCGTTTAGATGCACGCACACACACAAGTTCAACTCTTGGTTTACTACTGATTTCAAGATCATAAATCATATTGAGTCATATCTACTAGGAATTCATTATGGGCCTTTTCTTCACATTCCCTCTGCCTAGGGTTATCCTGGGTTTTCAATGAGAACCTCTGCAATTTTAAGTGCACAAACATAGCAGAACCCAAATGAGAAGGACTGAATATGTAACAGTTACTGACATGACCTTCTGGTCACTTTTTGGCTGTATACCAATATTTTTTTTCCTTTTTCTTTTTATTCCTCACCCAAGAAAATGATTTTAGAGAGAGGAAGGAAGAGAGAAAGAGGCAGGGAGAGAGAGAGACAGACAGAGAGAGAGAGAGAGAGAGAGAGAGAGAGAGAGAAACAATGATGTGAGAGAGAAACATCAAGCTATTGCCTCCTGTAAGTGCCCTGACTGGAGATCAAACACTCAAACCAACTGAGCCACCCAGCCAAGGGCTGTTTACTAGAATTTCATATTTATACCTTAGTACCTAGATGTAATGGATTTGGAGTCTATCATCAACTGGGATATTTTTATACCTAGGCAGACTTTATAACAATTCTTGGGACACTGGAATGGGTTTTGCTGTGTCCTCCAAATTTTTTAATTTGAGCTAATTTTTGCTCATGTGAAGGTAATTAATTAAAGAGAGAAACACAAGACAAAATTACTTCTGAATACTTCCTGACACACCTGCCAATCTCTCACGATAGTTTCTTATTTGTGAGTGAAAGAAAGGGGCAGTTGCTGCTAATGGACAAATTCACCTCAAATGTCATGGGTGCTCTAGGACTGATACTGAGAAGTTAGCCAATTCCAGATATCTGCAGGCCTATTTATGTTGTAGGACTAGGGATCCTAGGGTATTGGTTTATGTCTTAGTTTGAAATGAAAAATCCCTGCAAGGGATTTCAATACTTTTATAACATCTTTTTCTTTGCCTTTTTCTAATCATTTTGTGTAATAAGTCATTTATCACTGTCCTCTTGCATTCATCTTTATTTTTTCACTGCCATCTGGTTGTCTGGGAACCATATATTCCTTTAACCTTTCTTATTTTCTACATCCCACTGTTTGACTGATACCCTTCTCTTTTAAATAGTTTTATCTAAAGATATATTTATGTTCTAAGCTTTTCCAATTAAGATATTTTCAGGTTATCATCTTCAAATTGGACATAATTATAGATGCTATACATTTACAGGGTTTATTCTATACTCACTGAGCATATATATACCTCTCTTCTTGAGAAGTTATTTTAATGCCATTTAATAATTATTCTTTTATTTTATTTAAAAAGGCACACTCCACTTGATTTCAAGTGAAGAAAGATGTATTGAGTAGCTGAGAGACTGTGTAAAAGTTCAGGATTAAAATCAGAAACATTAGCTTCAAATCCCAAGTCTATCAGCTATGACCTCTATCCAGTGGCCTGCTGGTAAATGCTTAACCATCAGCTCTAGAGCAGAAACAGCCCTTGATGTGCAGAGTGTGCTAGTTTCCATGTATGTTTTCAAATTCACCATGACTGATTTTAAGCTACAGACTGGAAATTCAGAAGCAATATGCCCAATTGCTCTCTCCAGCCTGAGTGAATCAGGTCTAGTATATGACCCATAGTTCTTTGGGCATGACACTTCCCTGAGTCTTAGTGTTCTGCTATGTAAAATGGACTATACTAGGACAGAATGAAGCAGTCTACGAGAAAGCCCTAAAATATGCTAGCATCAATAAACATTTTTCTTGAAACTGTCCTTTAATGTTGCTACCATATTACAGAAACATATTTTATACATATAATGCTATAGAGCTGTCCGAAAACCTTTGTTGTAAAACTTAATTTTTATCTTAATGCCAAACTTCATTTTTGTAATATTCAACTTGCAGTGTTTTCTTCTAAAACCAATTATGCCTAAAGCATATAAAAGGCAGAGTTTCTATAATTCTGAAATAAACTCTATTTCTTGAACAGTTGTTTAGTGCAGCAGTAATTAATTGTTCAGCATTAATTTCTTGATATTACAACTGAGTTTACAACCTTTCTCCTAAATCATAGAGAGGGAGGAGGTAAGGGAGTCAAAATTAGGTCTGGTTTTTTACCATTGGCCAGTCTAGATCCCAACAATTTTGGAAAAGAGTAACATTTCTGAACTATACTACTGAGAAAATTTATTTCACTGATTTAAAAAATGTTTGCCATAGTCCTTAATGAATATTGTTAAGCCTTACTGTACATGAGCTGCTAATTATTTTTAAGGAAGAAGTGGTCTCTCTTTATTTAACCCTTTCAGATAAACTTCCCAAGTGAATCAATGCATTGTTCTTTTTATCCAGCAATGTCAATGACATGAGTGCCCTCTGACTCCCCTAAGTCTTTCTCCTTGACTTGACTGCTGGCTTTGATTTAATTATCTATCTCTTCCTTCCCAAAGAAAATGCTGGAGGGATGGAAGCAAGGTGACAGGGGAGTGGATTAAACTGGTCAACAATCAAACAAGTATTTATCCAGCATCTTATAAGTTGCAAATACGATGGTATAAGCCCTTAAAACCCTCAGAGGTAGAAGTAAAGAAAGAAGCTAGGTAGTTATATATGGAAGGAAGAAATGTTTAATATGAGGTCCATAAGTGCAAGGTGAAAGAATAAAAATTAAGAATAAAGGAAGTCACAAAATATACAAAATAGCTAAAAGGAAAAGGCTTATATATTTGTTTCAGACTGAGTAAAATGCATATAATATTTATAATGTCATAGATGGATATAGGACATTTAACACTGTCCTTTTATATTTTATTAGGTACTATTTCCTCTTAGAAACTGATTAGAAATATCTTTGCTGTTTTTTCTTTTTCTTTTTCTTTTTTTTCCAGCTCTGGGAGCTTCCCATGTATTCAAACTTCCATTTAGTTAAATTGTAATGAAATAAATGTCATGGCAGCAGACATGCCCCCCACCCTAGTTTTTGCTCATTCTGACATGCTAAAAGATGACTTCATGGATATTTATTTGATGTTAGAACTGTGGGATTTGGATTCTGAAAGTTTCTATTTTTTCTTTTCACCAAAAATGAAAATTAGAGGAGGCAGATGACACAAGAGTCAGGAATCAAACCTCTCAATGTAGATAGGCCTCTTTTTCCATTTCAGCCAATTCCTCAGTTGGGCAAAGCCATAAATATCGTTTCACCATCAAGTTTCTGAAAACTTGACCTCTTCAACTCCACAAAAGGAACTTTTTTTATTATATTGTACTCTAAATCCAGATTTTCTATTTCATACAAACATTCCCATCTTCATTTTATAGAAATATGTTGGTTTCAGTGAGTTGGGAAGTTGATTAGTACAATTGTTGCATGGCTGGCAAAATCTAGGACTAGCCAGTTGATTTCTGAATGGCATCACCTATCTATTGATCTAACCATAATCTATCTCTAATAAGACATTTGATTCAAGTAACATTAAACCCAGTTAATTAAATTTATTTACTATAATTTACACATTGCCGATGCATCATAAAATCTGAAACTAATTATGAGCATAACTTGAATGCTTTATTATATCTTTTACATGCTACAGAGGATCTACATTTTGATTCAAACTAACCATATAAAAGATATTAAATGCCTAGCTTTGAGGATTTAGTTACTGTCTTGCAAATCTGTATGGTCAGTGTATAGAGACAGTGAGGCATGTGAGTCAGACAAGTCTGGATCCAAACAGTAATCTCTCTGCTTACTTGTGTATAACTTGATAAAGTTATCAAAACTCCAGGCTTTAATTCATTGATCAAACAAATGAGACTAGTGATATATTTCCAGGATTTCTCTGAGAATAAAGATGATCAATAAATAGAAGTGATTGCAACTCTCTTTTGTTGTTGTTACTGTTTTTAATTCCTGTAATTTCCATACAGAAATTATTCTTAACATTTCTTTTTCATCAAGAAGGATGAGCAGGAAAGGGAGTCTCCTGGAACAGGGTTGACATAAGGCCACATAAATATGGTTCATTCTGTTTGAGAATCAGCTGAGGTTCTTTTTTTAACACATTGTATGCGGGAAACGTATTTATACGTTCTACCAGTGTAGTAGAGCACAGGACACGTATTAATACGTTTTTTATAGACTAGCAGTAGAATGTGGGTAACGTATAAATACGTAAACTAAAGTTATCGTAATTTTACTGAACGTTGCCATTTGCGCAAAAAATTAGTAAAAATGTCCTGCGCCACCTGTTAGCGCACGATAAAAACTACCCACAAACAATGTGTTAAAATATAATTGTATTGATTTCAGAGAGGAAGGGAGAGGGAGAGAGAGAATCATTGATTGGCTGCCTCCTGCATGCCTCACACTGGGGATTGAGCCATGTGCCCTGACTAGGAATCAAACTGTGACCCCCTGGCTCATAGGTCAACGCTCAATCACTGAGCCAGGGCTGCTGGGCCCGGCTGAGATTGTAAGATCTGGCAGAGCAAAGCTCAGATAAACACAGCTAGTTCTGTGTTCCTTCTGGGGTTATGTGACTGTCTGCTTCAACCTTCTATTGCAATGAGCAGAGTTCCTCAGGTATGTGGCAAGGGTTTGGCTTTCAGATGAGGGTGGAAAGTCATGAGTAGTCCTATATTCTCTAGAACATTTATAGACAGAGAGGAGCAAACCCATGGAAAATGGCTCTAAGCACAAGATTGAGAAGGTATTTCCACTGCAGTCAGAGAAGGCAAGGTAGCAATAAGGAAGAACTATAAGGAATAATCTTGTTTTTCTGACCTCATTAAACTTTAGGGTCACAATCTATCAGTAGGCAGGAAAGAATTTGATGACTGACAAAAGAATTTTATGACTAACAAATGTGTACAGAGCTTAAGAGTGTCAAAAGTCAGCAGTGACCCTTGTGGGGCATGAGCCTTCTGTTTATTATGTGTGTGCTCTGTCAGTTACTCTAAGGCACTTCATATCCACTTCTAACACCCCTGCAATGTACATACCATTATCCTTAATGGGGACAGTGAGGCTCATAAAGGTTGGATAACTGGACTAACAGATTTGGACAGATCTCAGAGGCCAGGATCTTTTCTATTACACTTGGCTATAATAGTGGAACAGGTGAATGCTTAAGGATCATCGTAATTAAATAAATGTGTGCATGAATTGAACATAAAAAATCACATTGAATATTTTCTTAGGTTGGGTTCGTTAGAGGTAGAGCTTGAGATAGGGGCTTGGTGCACATGGTTTATTGAAGGAGTGCTCTCAGGTGAATGATGTGAGGCAGTGAGGAAAGCAGAAGTCAGAAAAAGGCATTAAGCAAGAACATGGGTCCATGTCCTCAGCCTGATCCCATGGGGAAACCTGGAGCATGAATGTAGCCACAGAGACTACCTCAATTTGATGTAACAGGGCCAGATTTTGCATCCCATGAATTAGTTATTGGCTGTTGGCTAGCCTTGGGGGATAGAGGTAGGGATAGCCTCATAGTCAATGTGGTTCCTGTTTGGTCAGGGGCAATTCTATGAAAAAGAGGGTAGCTGTGAATTGGCAACTGGGCCCTAGATGCCCCAACAGAGACCATTGCACATCATTCGTGTTATACACTTGTACCCAAATCAGGAAATTAGATTATATTTAGCATGTGCTGTACAACATAGAGCTACTAAACAAACTGTGGTTTCAAACGAAGTCTCATCACATGTGTTCATCTAAAGGCCACAGTGGTGAAAAGCAGAAAGGTGAGTGAATGGCCACTAACAGAACACCTACTATGGCATTTTCCAGAATTTAGTTAACTTAAATGTCATTTCCAAGAGGTGTAATTGTGCCACCCCTGCTGTGTGAGACATTATGCGCACAGATTACACTGTGGGCCATATAATAACTGGAAAATTCTGAATTTCAAACCATGTGGCTGGAGAGCTTTAGAGAGAAGTGTATGACCCTGCCCCACTCTTCCCCCATAGCGGGGAGGAATGGAAGCTCAGGAACCTTGGGTGTCTTGTCCAAGATCAAAAGGCTAGGGCAAGGGCCTTCGTTCACAGTGCATCTGTGTGAATGCACAATCCCCAGCCCTGGGTATTCCTATGTCAGGATCCAGAGATGCTAAACCAAGGTCGAATTCAGAAGAATATGCCAGCTTTCCTGTCCAGAAGACAAGCTGCAAAAAGCATGGGATCTTGAAGTGGACAGGACCTCTTAGAATTAATATGACTAACTTAGTAAAGGACTTTCTT
The DNA here is from genome assembly GCF_963259705.1 of Myotis daubentonii. Lineage (NCBI taxonomy): Eukaryota > Metazoa > Chordata > Mammalia > Chiroptera > Vespertilionidae > Myotis > Myotis daubentonii. Next base: position 28,238,409 of record NC_081847.1, on the reverse strand, counting down.
TAGCAACATCCAACCAGATTGTCTGGCAGTGAGGAAAACAGAAGTCAGGCAGATCATTTCATAATTCAGGGCACTCCAATGTTCAGAAAGCCTTGTACTGAATCAGAATCTCTCTTCTTGTAAACCCCACCCCTAGGTGCTGGTCCTAGTCCCCAGAAAACTACAGACCATAAATATGTCTTCTCCTGCAGTTTATCCTATAAATATATGAATAAACTTGAGGCCCAGTGCATGAATTCGTGTACAGGTGGGGTCCTGCCGGCCCATGCTGATCTGGCTGGGCTGGCCGGGGGGAGGGGCTGAGGGCAGTTGGGTTGGCCAGGCCCCACCCCCTGGTCAAACTCCCAGTTGAGGGTACAATTTGCATATTAGCCTTTTATTATGTAGGATGGCAGATTCTACCCCACTAGGATTTTCCCATTTTAATCAAGCTTTTCTGGAAGATCCTTTTCACAAAGAGCTGTTCCTGGGCCTGAGGCTCTCAGGGACTTGAGCTTAACGGGAGGAGAAGGAAGAAGGAAGTGAGGAGAAGGAGACTGGAGAAAAAGATACATTCTTGTTTCTATTAAGAATCAGCCTTTCTGCCCAATGGAATCCCAAGGTAAATTCAGCCACACTTGGGTGGGATGAATATCAGGAGATTTCGCCCAGATGTTAGAGCATAGAAGCAGGAGAAATCCATGTGATGGTGGTTGTCTGGTTCCATCAACTTACTGTGGAACTGCTTGGTAGTGACTGAAAAATACTGGAGTCAGAATCCAACCTCCCTACCTCTCCCTACCCCCAACAGAAGTGAAGTGGAACTCAAACCCTCATCAGGGTATTTTAGTGATCCCAGATTGGATTGTGAGCTTTTGAAGTATGTGGGGATTTTTCTGGCACTTAGTAAGTACTATGTCAGTTTTCAACATGTATTTGTTGAAGAAATAAACAAATGAATAATTAAGTGGTTGGATAAATTGAAATTTTCAAATATTATTTTAAAGTGTACCCATTTGGAATATGATTATCTTCTGTTTCATAACATCTGTGCATTTGCCCATATCCTAATTTTTCCATTATTCCTGACCTACTTTTTATAGGTATTATTTGTGGAGTAGAGACTAAAATACCAGTGGGAATATGAGCAGAGATGTGGACTAATGCAAATAGCCATTCTAATTTTTTTCAGAGCATAGTCTTACACTTAGGCTCATCAAAATTCACCCTGGGACATTTTAAGACAAAGCAATCAGGCAAAGGGACTATCACTTAGAAATGTGTTAGTAATTGGAGGATTTGTCTTATTCTAATAACCTGGAGAACCATAAATATAAGACTGGGCTATAAGAAATAAAATTCTCAAACTTGACTCATTCTGCCTGTGAAAACTTAAATTCTCTAGCTCAAATCTTGTTCTCAAGAAATTTACACAAAGGCACATGTGAGATGCAAACTCTTTTTTAGTTTCCCTTTTTCCTCTTTCCACAGATATTATTTTATCATTAATATTATTGAAATCTTATCTTTGAGCTATTTAGAAAACTTTGTTAAGTGTTTCCAATTATATATTTTGTAAAATAGATCATTAAGATCAATTTTATGAAAATATTTCCAATAAGGAAGAAAAATTAACTAGTAGATGGCCCACCAGAACATAAACTGAAACCTTTTATGTGAAAAAATGAAAATTGCTTTTGATTAATTCCAACCTTTTAACATATTGAAAAGCTTGTGTGAGACTTCTAGGTCAAACAATAATTGCTTTATAACCTCCTCTGACCATATTATGCATTATAATCTTTTTAAATATCCCTCTTGTCTCTTCTCTGATAAATATATATATTATATGATAACATATGAACATATTATATTAAATATTGCTATCTGTGCCCCCAAAAGTCATATCATTTCAAAACTTTCTTTGTGCCCATGAATAATAGAGTGCATTAGAAACACTGTAAGCTGGGAATATGGATAAAGAGGCTTTGCAACCCTAGATTAAATTTCAAATAACTCTACTAATCTGATATCTGCTACATATTTGTCATGACATTCAGGAGAATAGTCACACTTTCTTGGACTTAATGTTGCTATATTCTTTTGATATAGAAATCTGGGATTTTAGGGGGCTAGCAGGCTGGCATGCAGAGTGGTTAGGGGCAATCAGACAGCCGGCAGGTGAGCTATTAGGAGCCAGCAGTCCTGGATTGTGAGAGGGTTGTCCAACTGCCAGTTTACATCCCCCAAGAGGTACCAGATGGGCGAGAGTGCAGGCTGGGCTGAGGGACAACCCCCCCCCCCCCAGTGCAAAAATTTCATGCACTGGGCCTCTAGTGTATAATAATTCCCCTCCCCTTAGTTCACCTCTATATTTCCTGTTCTTTGTTTTTGTCTGCTCTTGCCTTTGCAGATGTGAAATCATATACTTCTTAATTTAATTTTTTCTTTATTGATTAAGGTATTACCTATGTGTCCTTATCCCCCTATTTTCTCCCCACCCCTAACTCATACCCTCATCCCTCTGGTGTACTTCTTGAGTTGTCTTCTTTAGACTGTATGTTTTAAGCCTTCAATATAAAAGATGAAGAATTTGTTCACTTTTTATCACATCTACGTCCTCTTTCTCTTTAGCTTGATTTTTGTATCCACAAAAATTGGGGACCATCTTGGATATCAGGTCTGAACATTATAGATCTAGGTGTGGATACACTGGAAATGTATATTCTTTATTGTAATGAAATAAACCTACATTCTGGCTTCTCCTCAAACTGGCTACAGCATATTTATGAATTGACTCAAACATCATATGAAAAATGACATATTCGGGAGAGCATTTGATATTTGGTTTACATATAATGTTATAAAATGGACCATCCAATATCTGGATATTTAAAAATCCTGTATGATGGTGCAAAGTTTTTAGTTCACACCCAACTCTTCCTTATCACATAGAAGCCTTCATATTTTGACTTCCTCCCGCGACTGAAAATTGAAAAATAACATGTGAATATTGACTCAGCTGATCTGCAGGAAGTCTGCTTTGAAGTAGTCATGTCCCTGTGGGGAGCAGGCCTAAACTGCCAGAAGGATATCCTTAGCTCTGCCACAGAGGCGAGAGAGGCTCCCGCCACCGCAGCTGCACTTGTCAGCTATGAGCCCAGCTTCTGGCTGAGCAGTGCTCCCCCTGTGGGAGCACACTAACACCCCACATGTTTGTTCTGCCATTCAGTCGATTTGATATCAGCCTTTTATAATATAGGATAACAAAAAATAAAATAGTGGAATTTATAAATGACTCTTATATTTTCCAATAATATTGAAGTAAAAATGCAAATTAGGCAATTATATTTACAAATGGCATTATTAGAAATGTACATTTTAGAGTTCTGTATCATGAGAAACTCCAAATTTTAATCCTCATCCAAGGATATGTTTTTAAATAAAGTTACATTTTAATCATTTTAAGATGTTTTTATTGATTTTAGAGAGAAAGGGAGAGGGAGAGAGAGATGGAAACATCAATGATGAGAGAGAATCATCTATACAGGCTGCCTCCTGCACACCTCTACTGGGGATTGATCCCACAACCTGGGCATGTGCCCTGACCGGGTAATGAAATCATGACCTCCTAGTTTATGGGTCATCATTCAACCACTGAGCCACACAAGCCAGGCAAGGGTATGTATATATCTTTTTTATTTTGGAGAGAAAGAGGTGAGAAAGAAATCTTGATCAGTTGCCTCCCATATGTGCCCTGACCAGGGACTGAACCTGAAACCTAGGTATGTGACCTGGCTGGGGAATCCTTTTGGTGTATGAGATGATGCTTCAACCTTCGTTTCTAGAAAATCAGATGAGTCTGCAGAGGATTCTTTGGATTTTATGGGAGAATAACAAAAGGATGTGAATAAGGTTAGAGACTTTAGTGCAGACTCAGGTAAACCTTAGGAAACACTTTTGCCCCTAATCAGGGAACACCTTTTTCATTTGCACATTCTTAAAATGAATCTCCTCAGGTGGAACAACCTTCACTTCCAGTCATCCTGCTTACGTCTATAACTGACTTTGTTGACTGTTTCTTCTCCACCTTATTTCTCTTGTCTTCTCTCTCTCCTCTGACTCCTTCCAACAGTATTTTCCAAAGTTCAAATCCCTCTTAGATTGATAATTAAAAAGGAAATAACCTACTTCAAGCTCCAACTACCCCACTACAGGGGCTCTATTTCTCTCTTTACTCAAGCCAAACTTCCCCTCCATTTATCTATTGAGGTGAACTTCCATAGCACAAAATCCACTGTCTTAAAGTGAACAATCTGGTGGCTATTAGTACATTAACCATGTTCAGCAACCACAACCTCTACCTACTTTCTAAATATTTTCATCATCCAAAAAGAAAACCGCATACTCAAAAAGCTGTGACTCCTTGCTCTTCCCTTTCCCAACCTCTGATGACCACCCATCTATTCTCTGTCTGTATGGATTTACCTATTTTGGATATTTCAGCCGAATAAAATGACACAATGTGTAACCTTTTGTCTGGTTTACCTTACTTAGTATAATGTTTTCAAGGTTCATCCATGTTATGGCATCTATCAATGGTACATGATTTTTATTCATGGCTGAATAGTATTCTGTGGTAAGTATATACTATGATTTGTTTATCCATTTATTCATTAATGGCCATTTGGGCTGTTTCCATCTTTTGGATATTGTGAATACTACAAATATGAACATACTTATACCTGCATTTGTTTGAGCATCAATTCTCAATTCTTTTGAGGTTTATACCTTGGAGTGGAATTGCTGGGTTATATGATAATTCTATTTTTTGCATTTTGAAAAACCTCTGAACTGTTTCCCAGAGCAGCTGAACTATTTTACCTCTCCATCAGCAATGTGTGAGGTTTCCAATTTCTCCACCTTCTTACTGATAATCTTTATTTTCAATATTTTTGTTATAAACATACTAGATGGTGTGAATTGGTTCCTTATTACAATGCGGTAGCTCACAGGTCAGATTCTCCTCTTTTCCCAGAGTTTGCTGCTATCGATATTTGATGTCTGTAGCTGCCCCTTCGTTTCATGACTTTTCCAAACAATTTTTGCAAAGACTGTATCCCTTGCCACATGTGGTCGCTAAAGTCACTGTTCTGTTATCTCAGTGATCAGTCGATGGCTTGAAAGTGTTCCTTAAATGATTTTCTTAAGGGCTGCCAATGACTCTGCCCCAGAATCATACCTACCACTTGTACCGAGTCCACAGACCACCAGAAATGGAAGCTTAGAGTCCTCTCTATCTTTTCTGAGCATGCATTAGGTACTGGACACTTGGGTTTCACTCTGTCTTGCCCAGTATATGTGATGACTCTTCTGAGCCCTTGAATAAGAACTTACTAACCTTTACACGTAGCCTCCTTCTTCCCCTGCCTCTGGGTTCTGTCTGTTGCTTACCCTGTTTCTTTCCCTTGCTCCAGGTGGGCACAGGGTGTGTATGCCTTTAAATCTTTAAAGCTGCCCCACACTTAGCTTTTAAAGCCTGGAAAACTACTCCAGCCCAATGAAGTACAGGAAAGAGAAGGAGGCGGGACGGGTAGCTGCAGGATTGGGAGGTGAGGGTGAAGGATTGGCGAGTGAAACAAATGTTTGCCTCTGCCCCATTCCCTCAGGGAACCACCAGACAGATTACAATGCACCACCACAGTTCTTAAAAACCAGGATTGTGTTAACCTTCTCCAGTCATCAAGTTATGAGGAACACAGGCCACTATCTCACAGCTGCTGCTGCCTCTAGGGAAGGGGGATGGTATTCAGGTGGGTGGAAACACCACCATGCTCTCTCACCGAATTCCAGCTGCCCAGGTTCCTGCAAATTGCACATTCAATTCCAGAGTCCCAAGATGGTTGATTCTGTTCATCTTTGTCAGTTTATTGGTTGTTTCAATGGAGGGACCAATTCTTTAAGGTTTTATTCTACCATTTTCTGTGATGTCACATTATCAAGCCAAACTTCTTTTATTTGTTGGTTAATACAATACTACTCAAAGTGGGATCTCTGGACCAGTGCCAGTCTACAAAATGTTACCTGTCAAAGTTAAGATGTGTTAAGGTAGTGTATTGAGAGTAAGCATTTAGTAACATTGAAAGTAATATGATATTATCATAATGTTCAAGCAGCAACCCATAGATTTTTCTCCTTAGAAAACAATATAAATCAGCAGTGTGCAATAGAAATATAATTTAGCTCATATATACAATTTTACGTTTTCTTGTAACCTCTTTTAAGAAAAAACAGGTAAAATCAACTTTAATTATATATTTTTGTTAACTCAACATACTATCACCTCAACATGAAATCAAGTTAAATTGGATATTTTATAGTCTTTTTAAAGCTATATCTTTGAAAAACGTTGACATATGTGTATATGTGTATAATGTTAGAATCTTACAATTTGCACAATCACACCTGAAGTACTCAATAGCCACTGGTAGCTATTGCATTGAACAGTGAAATTACAGATCATTTGGAATATTGCCCAGCTTGTCAATTGTATTCCATGTGATGTGAGCTCTGTATCTGTATGAGTGAACAGACAGTTTGAGAAGCATTGGCTTAAAGTACTGTCTCTAGTTTTTGAACTCCTTTTTGCTTCTTAATTCATTGCATTCTAGCTTCTAATACCACAACTCCACTGAAATAGCTCCTTCCAACATCATCATGTATAACAACATGCTTTTCATATCTCTTAATGCACCAATAATATTGATAACCTCTTCCCTTTTTTGGCTACTCTATTACATTTGACTGTATTGAACAATTTCCACTTGAAATCCTCTGCTCATCTGAGTTTTATTAATTCACTAGAGGCCTGGTGCACGAATAAGTGCACCAGTGGGGTCCCTTGGCCTGGCCTGTGGGATTGGGCCAAAATCAGCTTTCCGACATCCCCCGAGGGGTCTCGGATTGCTAGAGGGTGCAGGCCAGGCCATGATTGGGGCGGGGAGGGACCACGGGAGGGCTCCAGGGCATGTCCGGACAGTCTCACTCAGTCCCGATTGGCCGGATCCCAGCAGCAAGCTAACCTACCCATCAGAGCGTCTGCCCCTGGTGGTCAGTGCATGTCAAAGCGACTGATTGACCATATACAAAACTACATCACTAAAGCAGTTAGCTGGAGTGAAGGGAGGCTTTATCTCCCAGGAGTGATGATTAGATCATGAAGAGGCCTGTAGGCATGATAAAAACTTGGTTCTTCATCTTATAAGATAAGAAGGTAAGTTATTAAAGTATTTTATAATACAGCATACTTTATAATAGTGGGTAGACTGCCTTCAGGATGTGTTGTAAAAGGACTAGGTTTGTTGGAGGAAGACCAATGTAGTAATACCAGAAAGAGAGCTAATATGAAAGAAAGTTGATACTTGAAAAGATGGAGAGAAGTGAACATACTTTGAAATGTATATACTGTACAAAAAGTATCAGTACTCAGTAATAATTGGGTATAGAAGTTGAGATTGAAAATACTTGATAACCAGGTGGGGGGGATGGGAGTCTTGTTTTAGGCGGGACGCATTTGAGGGACCTTTAGGACATCCAGGTGGAGCTGAGAGGAAAATGATGATAAAGATAAAATCTATGATCATCTCTTTTATACAGATGGAGCCATAAGCCAGGATGCCATGACCTGAGAAAGCAAATACAAAAAGAGAAGATAAGAGGGCCTAAGGTCAAACCCTAAAGAGCTTTAACATTTAACATTAGGATAAAGGAGGTTGATCAAGTGAAGGAGAGAAGGAACAAGGATCTAGAAGAGTAAGAGGAAAACTCGAGTCATGCTGTACCACTAGGGCCAAGGAAAGAATGTTTCAAAAAAGCAGTGGTCCTCATTGACCAATGCTGCTGAGAGGCCAGGGCAGGTAAAGACTGAAAACTGTCCACTAGACGTAAGGATGCCAGATTCATTAGGAGTTTTATTGCCAACTTCCATGTAACAGAGGTCCTATGTTGAGCACCTCTTTTGGTAGCACTTGCCACAATTATAACTTAGTGTATTTCCACCACTAGATTTTTAAGGCCCAGGAGTGTAGGGACTGCTCTTTCTTTAGCAGACCACATGTTCATTTGCCACAAGTCAGTGCTTGCCCTTTTGTGTGGGTCACTGTGGGAAGAGTCTGTGTGTCGAATAGATGATTTGGAAAAGAAAGATTGAACTGTTAAAAGAGTAGCTCAAATCCCACTCTACTCTGCTTTCTCCTTTTTATTAGGCTGCAGCTTATTTGATCACTCCTAAATGATACTGAAAAACATTCACTGTTCCCCATGATGGTTGCTATGTGAGTATCTATTTTATATGAAATTAGAAAGTTTAGGGGAAACTTTCTAATTTCATAAGTAAACAAAAAATCTATTATTTATTTGTTTATGTTACAGAGCTATTTCATATATGATATTGTCTACTCATTTTCCAGAACTTCCATTCTGAACATCAATGCTCCTTGAATATGAATAAACTTTTATTTGACTCTCATGGATTTTTCAATATTTTATTTTTTCAACAAAGTGGTAATATAAATAATTTCCCCCAAAGAATTGAGTTTACAGGAATTCTAGTAGGCCCATCATACTTGTTGATATTCTACCCCCATTTATCCTCTCTTCCCCATCCTCATCATCAGTCTCCATCATTTTCTCCACCCTTTGCTGCCATTCTCCAAGATGCTCCATCAAAGGCAGTCAAACCATGGATTTTGAAAGTTTTTTTCCCTGATGTATATTGCATTTATATTTATTTATTTTTAGCTTCTAATGTCTAGATTTTTTTTCTTTTTTTTTCCTTACCACTTTGTTTAAGTTCTGTTCTGCTTATTAGTAAAAAAAAAAAAAAAAAAAAAAAAAAAAAAAAAAAAAAAAAAAAAAAAAAAAATCAAAACAAAGAACAATGTAAGTGGTCTAACTCTGTAAATCACTCTCAAACCATCCACATCTCAACAGAAAAAGAAGATAACTATTCCAAAAGAGAGAAGGAAGTTTGTTGTGGATTTAGTAAACGTTTAGACTCTCCTGATTATATAGCAAGGAAGTAGCATAAGGAAAATTACATTCTAAAAACCAGGTCCCCTAAACCCTACGCTATTGGTTTTTCCACCACAAAAATAAGTGGCTTTGTTTACAGCTCTCAGTGATTTACAGACAACCTGTCCTTTACCATGCTGATAGCTTGAGCACTGTACAGTCTTCAGATTCTCCCCGACTCATTTTCTGCCCATTTTGTTTACTCAATGTAGTGTCATCGTAGTAGTCTCCCCCAGACCCCGGCTCTTTTTCTCCTCACTGTAATATTGAATGTGAACATTAGGGAGGTTTGATTTCAGATTTGTTCCGTCCTGGCACACTGGCAAAGTCTCATTTTCATGGCAAGCAGTTTGGATTGCTCCGAGACAGGATTTATTTTTAAAGTTCCACATTGCACGTTGTTGGCTCTCCAATATCTTCTGGCAATAAGACGCCAACAAGACAGAACACATAAAAAAGAAGAAAAACACCCAAACATTTTCTTTCCCCTTTTCCATATTCTCCCCAAGCCAAGTTTGGAATGGCTTAAGGGAGGGGTTTTTCTTTCCCTTTTTTCTTTGCCTAGAACTGGCCGCTATTAGGCACCTTTTTGGATTCAGACATTTTCCTGTTGGCCTCTGCTGAGGGAATCTACCGTTGAGTTCTAGCACATTTTAGTTATCCAAGAAACCACTGCATAAGGGGGAAACAGGTCTTTTGTTGAAGAACAACAGACTCTACATTTTAAGGATCCTCTCTGTTGACAGGAGCTAACAATACTTCTTTGGATTTAAGGCTCTGAAGAGTCTTTAACCCATTCAGAGTATCTCCAAGCCCACCAAAAATGGGGGAAAAGTCAAACAAGAATGTCATAGTTTGTCACTCTCTAAGATGAATCACCCCTAGTAGAAGGCAAGTGTTACAACCAACAAGCCCAAAGTTTCTGCTGACGGTCTGGAGTCTTTCATTGAAGAGAACTGTTCCCTTAGAGAAGGAGTCTAAGTATACAATTCACCAGGGTTACCACTACATCATAAGTACAAGAACATTAGCAATGTGTATTTTCCTACCCCAGCCATCCCAGGTTCTTCTCACAAAGGAAGTCATGTTTTGTAGGTAGAATTTTTCCTAATAAATTCTATTGGTCATTTCATTCCATCGTTTTACTCCAACCTGAGAGCATTTGTGGGCTATAGGATAAAGTGTATAGGCTACTGCTTACCCATTTCCCTTCCCAGTAAAAAAGGAGGAGAAGTAAAGTACACTCTGTTTAGTAAGAAAAATTAGTTACTCGGGAACAGGTATCAAGGTCAGTAGTGGTGTTTATATAGACCCTAGCTGAGAATTTGAGTTAGAAAGTGAGTTGTCAGAGGCTGAGAAGTAAAATTTAGTTGGCACTCTGCTACTGGGGGGACATCTCTGTCTTTCCAACAGATTCTAGGAGTCTAGAAACATATGAAGTCCCTCTTTTTAAAGCATCAAAGACAAAAAGAAAACCCCACAAACAAGCCTGTATACCTACATACACAAACACAGCAAAGAAATAGATACCCATTACCTGAGAATTAATGAACAAAGTCTCTCTATTGATAAATGATGAAAAGTCCTACTCTGATTTATTTGAGGTTAGAATGTGGAGATGTTGGGGTCAATTTTAGTGAGCCCCTTTAGAGCCAGTCTGATGTAAGAAGATCATGAGCCAACATTCACAAGCTACACAAAGGAAAGGCTTATGAGGCAGCCAGAAGTGCAGACAGCTAGCAGGTTTGGCATTATTCTGCTCACCACAGTAGAAATTACCCCGGACTTCGTTAATGCCTGCTTGGTTGCAAATGCCTCACTGCTGCTTAAACAGTGCTCCCTGGGCAATGATCCTCATTTGGAAGAGCTGCTGGCAACACACATTAAAAAAAAAAAAGAATAAACTGCCAAGCACCAAATACGCTCATCACCAAACAACGATGATGACAGCAAAAGCAAAACAAAGGGATTAGAATCACTTCATAGTCACATTCTTTTTGGCCAACAGGGTTCTCTCCATGGACTCTCATAGATAGGATCTTTATGTCTTCGCCATACTCTTCCATTATTTTATCCCAGAAAGCACCAGTCACATATGTTCTGTCTTCAACAATAATTCTCAGCCTCCGTATGACTTGCAGAATTGTATTTTCTTGACCAAGATTACCAGAGAAATGGAGGTTTCGGTGCACCAGCCCCATCTTCATGACCTTGATGACACTGGATACCCTTTTAAGAACTCAGCACAAATGCTAAGAATAATGATCCATATCCATCTGCATCAGGATTAAGCTCAATGTCTATTTCATATTCTGTCACTCACCACATGGCAGCAGTCCCCATATTGCCAGATTTACATTTGGAGAACACAATTCAGGGTTCACTTAATCAATCAAGCACACATCTCTTATTTTTGCCTATCAAGGAACCTTCCTCCCTTTTATTTGGGAACAGCACCCTCATTTTCCTTTGTGAGCACCAACTCTCCTCCACTCTCATTGGTTTGGGTGAGGCTAGCACACTATTTTGGCATCCCCTCAACAAGGGGTGGGGACATAACCTGTAGTAGACTCTGCTGGTGGTCTGCCCATATCCCTTCAGATCCCCTCTCCATCTCCATGCCTGTAATTCTGGCTTCCAACAGCCAGCAAAAGCATGACTGTTGGAGGACTGCTTTCTTGTCAATGAAACCAACTTAGCCCGTGCACAAGGCAGGTAGGAACTTCCTGGGGGCTGTGGGGGAAGAGTCCCCTGGAGACAGCCTTTACCTAATAACTAATAGACATGGGGGTATAAATATCTCGAATATACCCCAAGTACCTGACTCCTTGACAGGGGTAATTTACATGTATTTGTTTTTTAAGGGAATATTCCTGCAATATTAAGCTATGATTTCTCACTGGTACCTGATGTGACACCACTATATTGGCTGACTTCACTGTCACCCACCTATGTCCCTTGCAACATCCAATAAACTGTTTTCACTGAAATCTTTGGCTCACAATCTACTTTGGGGGAAACCTGAATGAAGACAAAAGCAAAGCCTGGCACATCAGAGCATTCTACCCCCTGGCGTTAGTGACTGATTATGGATGCAAACCTGACCCAAGCCAGACCAGTGACAGATCTAGGCATCTTCCTGGAATCATCAAATGAGAGTACTCTCTTGCGATAGGGATTCCTTAGTGCCTGGCATGTAAGCTGGGACTGTACTGTTCTTCATCTTTTCTATGACACACGGAGAGCCTTTTTGAGAACAAAGCCAACACTCAAGAAAACAGGGCCAAGAAGTGGAGAGGAAATTTTTCTTGATGGACACAGCCATACCTGAAACTCTGATCTACCCCATGGCCTTTCAGTGATATGAGCCAATTTCCCTCTCACCATTTTCAAAGCCAGGCTGAGTGAAGCTTCTGTTTCTTGAAACTGAAAGAGTTGTGATTAATTCGGATATGAGGTAGATTTCATCTGCATCTGAACTTGCTTTCTGTATAGTGCTGGCCCGTAAAATGGGGTTTGAGTACCATACTCACTCAACGAATAATAATATGTGGGGGCAGCTGATAGCTCTGAATAGAAGGCATGAACACTGAATACGGAGAAGCTTGTCTTTTCTCTGTTTTTACCACAAACGTTGAGAGAAGCCATATTCCAATTTCAGTTGGGATAGAGGGGAAAAAATGTCTGAAATATTTCACCACCTTTCTTGTTACATGAGAATTTTTGTGGGACATTGGCAAACGCTCTTTGAGGACAAAGCACTGTGTAATGAAGAAATTTGTCCACATGATGTAAATGATTGTCTTAAATCTTGCTGTGTAAATTGCAGTCTGCATTTTTTTTCTTTTAATTAAGCAATGGCAAAATTGGTCTTGTGGCATTTTCTTTCCATGATGGGAACCTATATGCATCAGCTTTGTGCATGAGAACCAGAAATTAAAACTGACCACAGTTAATGGGAACCTGCTCAGGCCCATTTTATAGGCTCTGCTAAAAGAAGTGCAAAGAGAAAACAGGCTAAGTGAAGAAGAAAAAAGAACCAACTGTGCTTTTTCAATAAGTTTTAATAATGTATAATCCCCTAAAAGTAGCATCTGATCAGAATTATAAATTCTGGGTTGGTTGCTTTTCTACCATTAAAGATTTGTTCAGGAATGAAAGGGATTTGTTGGCCCTTTATACTTTTGATTTAATGCCAATGTCTTCAATTAGAGCATGCTGTCAGAGTAAATAGAACTCTGTAAATATATGGTTGCGAATGGCTGATGCTAAATCTTGAGGGGGACCCACACAAATGCAGATTCAAGTGCAGGTGGTTATTGAGGGAACCCTTGCTGGAAAGGTGGCCTCTCCTTGGAATTGTCTGTCAAGTGTGGTCAGTCTTGCTATTCTGTGCATTTTCTGTACATGAAGCAACAAACACATTCAGGAGAACCTTGGCGTGGATGTTACCCTTTTTCAATGGATCCAGGCAGCATCTTCTATTTCCACTAATTTATTCTGGGTTCTATATCCTCCATAGGCTTAGTTTTGTAGGTAATTATGAAGCAGATCTTCTTTGAAGGCTAATGGTGGCTCCTTTGAAGGCTTTAAGTATTCTAAGGCTCTCGGGAAAGACACAAAAATAGGCAGAGAGAGGCCTTTACTCATAATTATAGTGACTCCAGAACACAAAAAGACTGGGGAATGTACTCATAGTCTGACCTCTGGAGGCTGCTCTTATCGTTGGGAATATTTCAGAACTCACTCAGGGAACGGATGGCCAGTTGTAGTTGTGTGTGTTTATTTTTAAAGCTTCCCATTTTACTCAGCTGGCTTTCCTACATTGGACTTCATTACATATTGTGGGCCCTATCATGAGTTTTTTAAAAAAAATTATTTCCCTCTTCTTCCTATGACTGAACCTTCCCGAAGATGAGCTTCATGAAATACGAGATGCCCAAAAGCCAAAGAAAACATCCAGGGAGTTGTTTGTAATCTGGTTGTAAATCTGTGGAGTAGAGATAGATGCTCTATCAGTTATCCGCCGATAGGACCAACTGCTCCAAAAATTTGGTGCATTAAAACAAAGATCTATTACATGTCAAGATTATGTGGGCTCAGGATTGGTTCTCCTGTTGATTTCCCCAGGGCTCACTCAGATGGCTTCATTAATCTGACGGATTGGTTGCAGTTGGAGGGCCTATAATAGCCTTATTTTTCTCATTAATGAAAGGGAAATCCGAATGATTAATGCAGGCAGCTGTTTTCACTGAGGTGTTAACAGGTGTAAGCCTAGCGAAGATACCCAAGTACATCTGTCTCACTTTGATTTAACTAATTACATTGTTAAACGTGCTACAAGGTAGAGCTTTATTCTAAGCTTTCAGCAAAGTTGTCTGGAACAAGGAGTCTTGCTCCTTTTTTGATGGGTAAGAAAGGGGTTTGTACAGATAAATAAAAAGGTTAACAATTGGCTCTCTGCAAATTATATCTTAATAAAACTTTAATTAAGAAAATTAAAGGAAAATAACCTCAAACCCCTGATTTGTAACATTTGCAAGTTTTCATTTTAAACACTTCTACATGGCTCATATCCACATTTTGACATTTTGTTCAAGTTGGGGAAGCGTGTGCGCAATTGACTCTTGTGAGCTGGTACAAGCTTGCTCTAGCACACTGGTCAAGAACAATGAAAACAAAATAAAGCAATACTAGGAAATAGAAAAGAGAAGGTCTCTGGTTTACAAGCGCATTGAAGAAATGAGGCTTGAACATCAATGGGCCAGAATCATTGGTGAAATCTTTTTTACTAACATGGGAACATCTCAAGTGTTGTTGAAACGTCTAAGGAGGTTAAAGGAATGGAAACAACCTTTGAGGGGATTCAGAAATCTGGACATGGTCCTGGTAGTTATTAGTCCAACTGTGTGACCTTGAACATTTTACTTCTATAAGTTCTAACTTTTGTGAGTCACTTGTCTGCCCGTCTTTGCTGTGTAAATATATCCCAAGGTAGCAATGATGGCTTACACAGGGAAAAGTATACAATAGTTTGAAGATAACCAGGGTAAGGTGACAATGACTTTCTCTTATTTATGTCATAGAACAGTGATGGCGAACCTATGACATGCGTGTCAGAGGTGACACGCAAACTCATTTTTTTGGTTGATTTTTCTTTGTTAAATGGCATTTAAATATATAAAATAAATATCAAAAATATAAATCTTTGTTTTACTATGGTTGCAAATATCAAAAAATGTCTATATGTGACACGGCACCAGAGTTAAGTTAGGGTTTTTCAAAATGCTGACACGCCGAGCTCAAAAGGTTCGCCATCACTGGCATAGAATCAAGGACGGCCAGTCAGGGAGGCAGAGGGTTTCAGTGGCTTCACTTAAAACGTGGGGGAAGAGAACATACGGTTCTTAGAAACATCTTTTTCAGTGGCAGTTATTGGTCCCAGAAGAGTACATGATGCCCTTGGCTGCCAGATCATGTGGCATTATATGTGGAAAACCAGCGAAGGATAGGAGGAGACGATGCCTTCAAACTGGTCCTTGGCCAGGTGGTGATGACATGGCTTGGCTGACACTTGGAACAAGCAGTGTGGCTTTCCCTTAGGGACATAGCAATAGAGGTATTAACTGAAGTCCATCCCACTCTCATCCCAGCCTCCTACACTGCTGTTTTCTCATTTTTTTAAATGAAGGTAGTGTTCATAGGGATTTGATGACAAATTATTAAGAATAGAAAATTATTCCTACTAAGGTATTTCTCTTAAGTTCAGATTACATATACCCTATCCATGATGTCCCTTCATAGAATAGCTCATTAAGCAACAAAGAAGAACCTTGATTCAAGTTCTAGAAATATACCCTATGAAATTACCCCCAAATTATTCATTGACAAAGTCAAATATTGGCAACATCATAAGGTTCAGCCAAAATGCACTAAACATCTATTCAGCTTAATGGGGTCCCATAAAATACAGCCATTAATACCAATGTGGGTATCTTCAGCATATATGTTGTCTTTCTAAAATATGTTCTGGACTGGTCACTATAAACTAAATTACGTTAAACTTGCTTCTTGATCTCCCAGTATGCATTCTTCTATACCCATGACTCTCTATCACCTCTTTCATTAAAACTTTGACTTTGACACTTTTTTAGAGGCAAAAGCAGATTTGCTTCCCCTGACGTTGCAGTTCAGCTTTCGGAGATTCAAACTGCTGCCTTGTGACCCCAGCCAACACCATTTATTCATGCAACAAATATAAATGCTTCTATTTCTCCAGCCTATGCTTTTATGGCCACCTTGTGGTTCTTGGGTGCCACTGAGTACATGGCATTTTGGTTTCCTGCTTGATATATTGGTTAAAGAAAGAGCCGTATGCATATAAAGTTGGTTAATTCTGAAGAATACTAACTCTTCTGAGCTTCTAGAAGAACTGTGGAAATTTAAGACACTCCACAAGAGTGGAGTATGCCCATTTATCTAAATAAATATCCCTTCTGACAGAAGAATAGGTCAGTTATAGGTATTTTACTTTCAATTCTAGACTATTGGATATACCTGAAAATATTACCATTTGGAAAGCTCTTTCAAAGTTGTCCCTTTTCCATGAGCTCACCATCATCTTAAACAGATGTTCTGTTTGGGTCAGTGACCTGATGAGTACAGGGGGCTGGTCATAACCAACTCAGTTACATTTTTTATTTGTGGCCTTTCCCAAAGCAGATAATTTGCCTACATTTCCATGGGGAAGGGTCTCTCCCTTCTCTATTCTAGACAGGGAACATGTCCTGTCCAAGCTTCATCCCTTCTCTTAACTTGAGGTCTATTTTGAATATCTATCATTATGGCATTTGGGCTTCCCCTCGTATCTTGCTGATAATAGACTCTAACAAAGCAGGTACATGTACAGTGTACTAGTGAACCTAGTTGTTTATAACTTCATGCCCCACAATTAGTGTCCATGTGCCCATTACTCTGCTACTGGGGGTTCAATGAGAATATCATATAGAAAGTGATGATGTTTTAAAAAAAGAAAGAAAGACAAGTAAGTCATGATGTTTAAGTTGTCTGGTGTGGTCCATGAAATGGAGGACTTTATTTTGGGTCGAAACATTTATGTTGGTCAACTGTGCCAAACTTGATAATTAGTTGTCTAGGAGCCCATCTACCTTACCCCTCAAGTAGTTTGCATGTCATTCAAACACAAGGCCTTCCATGAGGTTTATAGAGCAAGCATAAAAAAGAATTGAAGCCTGGATGGTGTGCTCAGTGGTTGAGTATCAACCTATGAACCAGAAAGTCATGGTTCAATTCCCAGTGGGCACATGCTTGCAGTGCAAGCTTGATCCCCAGTAGGGAATGTACAGGAGGAAGCTAATCAATGATTCTCTCTCATCATTGATGTTTCTATCTCTCTCTCTTCCTCTCTGAAATACATACATATATGAAAAATAATTGCATCATTACATTAATTGTACAAAGACTGTGACTGTGATTATGCTGGAAATAGAATTCATTAAAAGAATAAACTCTATCTTAGAGCCACAGATCTGAGATGCAGGAAAATCATAAAGCTTACAGTGTGATATTGGTCAGCAGACAGTTATCTCTCTCATTAGAAACTGAAGCTCTGTGGGTATCCTGATTATTGTAAATCTCTGAGAGGGTATTAGGCGTTCACAAGAAATGAATTGCCAGGACTTCAAAAGGGAGATGAATTGAAAATTTATTGCCAAGTCAAATTCATCTCATCCTTGTTTTGGCAATGTTGTTTTCCCTGTGTAATATTCCCACAGTTCCAGTCCCTGATGAATCAATCTTCCATCATCTTCAGGTTAAGAGATTAGGAAAAATTTCAAAGATACTTTGTCTTCCCTAAGCTCATGATCTGGTATATCCTAACCCAGCTACATTTCAGAACTTGTGGTGCTGTGTGATTAAAACCAGGATTGGGGGAACCATGTACTATGGCATTGCAAGTCTAACTTTCATCAAAGACTCAGAGCCTTGATATATATAATCTCATATAGCTATATGAGGTGTGTATGTAATCTCCTAGGTTGGGGACTGGTTATGACAGTAGAGTCAAACCCAGATGCTTACAGAATGAAAGCTAAGATTTGAATTTAAATGAGAATGGGAAAAGTCAATGGGGTTGGGGGTAGAAATCTTTAGTTTATTCACAGAAAGTAGAAGGTAGTAACGGTGTTGAAAACTTGTTAGTGATTAAGAAATAGGGCACATGGTCTTGCTGCACTCATTTAATGGGGTCATTCCCCAAGGGACCTGATACTTGAAAAGAAGATGATGTGTCTATAGATGAATTCTTCACTTTGAGTAAAGGCATGTGGTGAATCATGATGCAAAGGAGAGTGGTAGACAAGCAACTTTGAACTCTGCAATAGGGAATGGGAATGCCAAATCAGGATGAAATGCCAAAATGCCAAATGTTTAATCAGGATGAAAACAGCCACAGCAATACAGTTTATCTATCTCTTAAGTCATTCTTAAATCTACGTAAGTATTGTGAGGTATGAAAGACCAACTGTGTACAACATATAAATAAGAAGAAACATGTTAGTGATGAATGGAGTAACCTCTATGTGACTCTTGTCAAATAGAGTGTTTGTTTTAACTATTTTCCTGAGTTCTCCTTGGTTTAGTCCTTTTGCTTTAATACTGAGTTCCATGTAATATATTATACTTTAGATTATACAGAGCAATATGAGAGAACAAGAAGGGTGTCAAATGCACCAAGTATTGGGGTCCCAACTGTGCTTCCAAAATATTTACCTCTTTATTTACAAGGGTTATACTTTTGGTGAAAAAGTTCTATTACTAAAAGTAACCAGTTAAAAGACCACTAGCTGTGTTATTACCATCAGAAAGACACATGCCTTAATTTTCCCAGGAGGTATGAATATTATAACCTGTCATTCCTTAAGAAAATTGGGGCTATAGCCCCAATTAGTACCTTTAAGGAATGGCAGTTGTCCCCAAGGAATAAATTCTTGTGGATAGAAGAAGGATTTATTTTTCACACAACATAGCTACAAATAAGACCCAGGTGGATAAAGTTGCTGTAATGAATAGAATCAATTTATTAGATGATGAGGGAGAGTAATGAAAGGGGTTAAGACAAGCTATAAATAGAAGGCTATCATAGAAGATCAAGTCCTGGAGACCATAACCTTCCACCATTAGCATTTCTCCAACACTGCTCCTCTTCATACAATTGGTCATTTAGAGAGTGAAATTACCTCTTTGTGTCATGGGATAAGCAATGAAAACAGTGTGCTGTCTAGGTAAGAACTGACATGTTATCTTTGGCTCTGTCATCTGGATAGATGCCACAGAACAACTAGGCTCATCATATGCTAATGTTCACTTTAAAAAACTGTTTAAAGCATTCAGAGATGAAAGAGGCTGTTGTTTAAAACTGAAGGTCCCCCACCCGCCATCTCAAATGTAAGATCCTTTTTGAAAATCACAATAATCTTAAGACATGAGGGGCCTTAAATTTAATAGGCCATGAAATAGAGCAGGGGTGGGGAATGTCCAGCCGATGGGCCATATAAGGCTGGCAAATTTAGTCTTGTCCTGCCAAGTCATTAGGGGTGAGTTCATTAGATGTTTAACCAAATATAGCAGGCTAACTTTTAAGTTGATAATTCTGTATGGCCCTGAGAATGATGTTATAATTATCCAAGTGGCCCTTGGCAGAAAAAAGTTTGCCCCACCTGATCTAGAGGCTCAAATTATCATCTAGATGTCAAGATGCTTGAAGACCCTAACAAGGATCTGGGTTATAACAAAAATAATCTGATCCTTGGAATTTTAAATAATTATATGTTATGTGCTTTAAATGTACTTACCTGCAGTTGTTTTTTATTAAGATTTGGTTCTGATGGTTGGAAATTATGCTACCAAAAAAACATGCCACTCTGTATTCCAAGCCAATGTTCACCAATTTCACACTGTATTGTTTTCTCCCACATTCAATGCATCTGAAAGATTGGCTTTGAACTCTTACTTTTTCCTCCTTATCATTCATGGTTTTATTATTGGTAGGTGGGATGGAATGAGGGTTAACATATCACACAGATTTGCAAGACTTCTAGTTCCCAAACTTCATAGAGTGAATTTGATTTTTTTAAAAGGAAAACAACATAAACCAAACTAAAAATAACCTTTTTTTATCTCTTATCCTATTCAGAATTTAGATTAATATATACTCAAGCTGAATGTAAAATGGCCTAAATATTTATTTACACCAATATTGGAATACATATTCACACCAATTTATAGTTGTTTCTGCATATTGAACAAGATTTGGTTTGTTTAAAACCAAATTTTCAAACTAGGGGAGCTTCTTGTATTTAAAATAACATTATGTTGTCATATTTTTAATTGATTTGGTTAATGTCTAACAATGAAATTGTTATGGGATGACAAGATTTAAGATTGCTTAACTATGATACCCAAAGAGGTGAGACTGTAACCTCAAACATGAAATGCCTAGAGGGGTCCTACATTCCAACCCCAGTAAAACAGGAAGAAGAAATTATCAAACCTAAGTTAGGTAGCTGGAAATGGACTTGCCTCTGACAACCAGCTGCCCTCTTCCAACCTTTTCTATTCTCCATTCTACGGGGAAATGTGCATTTTAGCCTGACTTGAAAAATAGGGATCCAGAGGGTTGAATGTGTGAAGCAGACATACCATGGTCTTTGCTTTTAAGAGGTTTGCTATTCTTGGGATGGGGACAGGCAAAGTCAATGTGAGTAAGTGTTCTAACAGGAGCAAAAAGAAGGACAAAAGTAAGGGACTCAAGAGGAGGGCTAGGGATAGTGAGGTCAATGACAAATCCAAAAACAGGTAGCAGAAGGTAGATGGGGAAGACTGAGGAGAAACGATTAGGAGCACAGATAAAAAACAACTGGAGCCCAACCAGTGTAGCTCAGTGGTTGAGTGTCGACCTATGAACCAGGAGGTTACGGTTCAATTCCCGGTCAGGGCACATGCCCAGGTTGCAGGCTCAATCCTCAGTGTGGGGCATGCAGGCGGCAGCCAATAAATGATTCTCTCCCATCATTGATCTCTCTCTCTCTCTCTCTCTCTCTCTCTCTCTCTCTCTCTCATCTCCCCCCACCCCCACAAAACAAAAAATAACTTTTTTTAATAAATATTTTTATTTATATTTTTATATAAATAAAGCAAAACCCAGGGTAATTGAGAACATGGCACATAGGAAGGAGTAGACTCAGGTGGTCAAATTTGCCTGTAGCCAAAGATGCAAGTAGAACACAAAATGAGCCTGGCTAGGCAAGATGGGGTCCCTCTTCTTTTATGAACTCCTGAGTCCTATAGAGAATTCTTGAGGAGGAATGTTGCAAGAGGAAGTGGATAAGAAGTAATTGGCTGCTTTCATGATAATAAAGCTTATTTAAGTGAATCAGCCATGATTCCAAATCATGTTTTTTTCCAAAAAATTGTTTTATAAGATTAATGTTTTTAACTTTAGCATTATCAATAAAAATCAAGTGGAAAAGTAACACTAATGTCTAGTAAGTGCACAGCCAGATCTCTGAGACAACAAACCTCATGTTTTTGCATAATTTCTTCATTAAAATCAAATAAGAAATAATCATGCCTAAGTTGATTTTTAAAATTCCAAATGTTATAATACAGATGTTAGCATGTAATATCCTTGAAGAAGAAAAAGAAAAGTTTTTGTGTGACCATTTTATACTCTGCTAGTGAAATGGTTGGAAATGCTTAGGTCAAAGATTTCACTCCAAGAATTAAGGTTGAATCAATGTCTTTACATCTTCTCATTCCACTGCAAGTTTAACAGTTAGGGCAACCTACAAATAGTTACTCCTAACAACCTAGACTCAAATAAGATCCTAAGTAATTCTCCTTCCTCATATAATGTGTTTATCTTGTATTATCCATTTCATTTTATTTTGACTCTTAAATCTTCTGAAGTTTCAGAGACAAAGTAAGTATGGGCCAGGTAGAGTAGCGCTCCATATTTTTATCATTTATGTCATTGGACATTATGTCTAATTATGCCCTGGAAGAGTGGTTCATAAGGTCAGCTTCTTCTTGTGTTATTCCTCATAATGATGCAATGTTGTGGTTTTAACTCCTCTTGAAGTTTTATTCTAAAGAACAGAAGCACAAAAGGGCCTTTGCCTCTCTGAATGAAAGATTCATGAAAAAATAAGGTTTTGAAGTAAAGAAGCGTCTTTATAACAAAGACATGGAGGACTTTGCTTGGTTATGAAATTGTGATTAAGCCCATTTCTTTAAAAGTTTGGGACTATATGTATGGGAAGAGCAGGTCAGAGACAGGACAGAGTTAGGACATGAGATTTGAAATCAGAGCATCTCAAATCTAAGCCAGCCATTAATTGATTGTAGGATACATATAAGATGATTATAGTCTTTTTCATAGGGATGTTCAATTACTTCTAAGTATTAGTAATGATACATGCCTATATAGTCTGTCATATAGTAGGGGTTACTAAATGGATGCTACTCACTAAGCTATACTCAAGAGTACAACCTGGGAATGTAAAGTAAGCATATTATAAATAGCAAAGTTGAGACTCGGCTTTGCATTCTCATGTGCCTCCTGCATATGAGAAAGTTCAGTCAGATTAATTAGAAAATGAAACAAAGCAATGGTATACTGTTTAGGTACAGTTTAGGAGAGTGAGCCTGCTAGGGCTGGTCTAGGCTTGGAGGATACAGCACAAAGCAATACGGACAAACAGTGAACACATAGACTGGGAGGCTTTTGAAATATATGTGATTATTTGCCGTTATATTAAACTAGAGGCTCAGTGCACGAAATTCATGGGGGGGGGGCGGTCCCTCAGCCTGGGCTGCACATTCTCCAATCCAGGACCCCTCGGATCGGGCCTAAACCAGCAGTCAGACTTCCCTCTCACAATCCGGGACCACTGGCTCCTAACTGCTCACCTGCCTGCCTGACTGATTGTCCCTAACCACTCTCCCCTGCCAACCTGATCACCCCTAACCACCTCTGCTTTGGCCACCGCCACCATGGCTTTGTCCAGAAGGACATCTGGATGGATGTCCAGAAGATGTCTGGTCTAATTAGTATATTACCCTTTTATTAGTATAGATCAGCCATGGGCAAACTACGGCCCACAGGCCGGATCCGGCCCATTTGAAATGAATAAAACTAAAAAACAAAAGACCGTACCCTTTTATGTAATGATGTTTACTTTGAATTTATATTAGTTCACACGAACACTCTATCCATGCTTTTGTTCCGGCCCTCTGGTCCAGTTTAAGAACCCATTGTGGCCCTCGAGTCAAAAAGTTTGCCTACCCCTGGTATAGATAGTTCTATTTGTCAATATACTTACCAATTAAGTCAACTTGTTATAATTTCTCAGTTTCTGAAACACCAATTAGAAATAATATATACACCCCTATGTTCATAGCAGTGTTATTTACAATAGCCAAGATCTGGAAACAACCAAAGTGCCCATCAGTTGATGAGTAGATAAAAAAGTTGTGACACAATGGAATAGTACTTGACCATAAAAAAGAAGGAAATCTGACCTTTTGCAACAGCATGAATGGACTTGGAGATTATTATGTTAAGTGAAATAAGACAGTTAGAAAAAGAAAAATACCATATATATATATATATATTACCTACATGTGAAATCTAATGAAGAAAATAAAGTGACAAGCAAAATAGAAACTGGCATGGATACAGACTGACAGCTGTCAGAGGGAGGTGAGAGGGAGCACTGGATGCAAGAAAGTGAAGGGATGAGGTAAAGAACCTATATGGATAAAAACTTACATGCTTATTTGTTTATAAGAGGGCCTACATCTTGAACTCCTCAACCTATCTGAATTTTGTGGTTACTTACCGCTCGATGCCTTTTTTCTTATGCTCTCACTAGAGGGATTTTCTAAATATTTAGTTTTCACATAGGACAAGTTTAATGTTAAATGTATAAATTAATAACTATTTCAACATTTGTTGAGAGAAGATTTACTGGGGATATATGGAACTATTGCATTGATAGAGGAAGATAGAATCCATTCACATGATATTTTAGAGAGTAATATAAACACAGTGAATTATTTTTCTTTCAGTCCAAATGTGGCCATTATGCTTCTAGGGGAGGCCCTCTAATACATGATTGCATTTGTGTTTTTACAAGTCTATTTCCCTCACTATAGGGTATTCTCTTGTGTTTCATTCACCTAGCACAGAGCCTGATATCAGATATGTTTAATAAATGGATAACATCAAGAGAAGTAATAATAAATGAATTGAACAAGTATGATATGGGCTTTGAAAAAGTTGAAGAATGTAGTATGATGAGGATGAGTTGAGAGAACATGTTAAATGGAGCCTGAGTAAAGACAAGAAAGTGAGTATATCAGCGTATATTCAAATCATCATATTAGACTGACAATCAGCACTTCAATACACTTTTACATGTTTACCGTAGACTGATTCTAAAATATGTTCAAAAGGTTCCTTTTTTACCCCGAGGATAAAGTGAGGTTTTCCCCTATCAGTCTGCCATCAAGGTTATAATTAAGTCATTGAGTCTGTGGCCTATATTTATGATTACAATACGTGATAAAGGATTATAAACACCAGGAAAATTGTATTACCACACTAATTAGCACATGAAGAGAATAACAGCAGAGAAACGTTTCATCTCTTACTAGAAAGAAAAAAAATCTGACAGAACCTGGGAGTTCACTTTGATGTTGGATTTGTATATGAAAGTATCAAAGATTGAACTATTTTCAAACAGAACATCCAATGTTGGTTTCATGCAGACAGTCAGTTTTCGGCCCCACCGCCATATTGTTCTTTGAAGTGGCATAGCATAGAGTTTGTTATTAGGATATATTTATTGCAGGCAGAGCAATGAAATTTAAGGAGGTGAAGGAAAAATCAGAAAGCCTCAAAGCCAGCAGCAGGTGTTATAAGTTGATCTCTGCAATGTGTAAGGCATGAGCAGACCTAGGCAGTTCATGTGAACAGCCTAGATAGATCAGTGGTTATTGAAGTAGGATCCTCAGACCAATAGTATCAGCAATTCCTGCAAAAGGCAAATTCTCAGGCTGCACTCCAGACCTACTGAGTCAGAAACTCTAGGGATGGGGTCAGCAATCTCTGTTTTACCAGGCTCTACCTCCAGGTGGTTCTGCCATCCACTAAAGTTTGAGAACCATTGGCCTAAAATACTTCACCATATAGATCTCATGCATCCTTTTTTACTTTTCTAATCCTTGTGGTTCTTGCTCTGGCATGATAACTTTAATAGCAATTCCAGTCCATTTATTAATTCACTCCTCTGAACAGTTTGTCACTTAAATATGTTCTGTAGTATGCTGCTCTCTAATTGCTTTATATACGTTCATTATGCTTCCCTAAAAGTCTATAAATGCAACTACAAGTTAGTGTATCTTATAGAACTAAATCTTCCTGGCTGCAGTAACAGAGAAGGACAAGGAATAAACTCTCAAAAGCACTGTTGGGCCCAGCTGGCATGGCTCAGTGGTTGAGCATTGCCCTGTGAACCAGAAAGTCATGGTTCCATTCCTGGTCAGGGCACATCCCGGGTTGTGCAGAAGGCAGCTGATCAATGATTCTCTCTCATCATTGATTTTTCTATCTTTCCATCTTTTCCCCTTCCTCTCTGAAATCAATAAAATTATTTTTTGAATAAAAATATATTTAAAAAACAAAAACAACCAGAAACACGGTTGGTTTATTGACAATGCTAAGCATAATCTATCATGGGCTCCATAAATGATTATAGAAGACTAGAGGCCCAGTGCATGAAATTTGTGCAGGGGAGGTCCCTCAACCCAACCTGCACCCTCTTGTAACCTGGGACCCCTCAGGCGATGTTCGACTGCCAGTTTAGGCCCGATCCTGTGGGACTGGACCTAAACCGGCAGTCAGACATCCCTCTTGCAATCTGGGACCACTGGCTCCTAACCGCTGGTCTGCCTGCCTGCCTGCCTGATTGCCCCTAACTGCTCGCCTTCCTGCTTGATCACCCTCAACAGCCTGTGTCTCGCTCCTGCCACCGCAGCTTGATCCGGAATGATATCTGGAAGGTCGTTTGGCTTTCTGGTCTAAGTTTGAAGGGTAGGCCAGCAGGCTAGTGAACCAAGGGAGTTAAAGGTGCATTTTGAGTCGAAAGGCAATCTGGAGGCTGAATCTATTCTTCCTCTGGACAATCTCAATCTTTTAATTTTAAGAACTTCAATTGATTGGATGAGGGTCACTCACATAACAAAGGGAAATCTCCTTCACTCAGAGACTAAACGGGTATTTGATCAAACACTTGGGCACCACAGCCTAGCTCACTAGACACACAAAATTAACTATCACATTGGATCAATCACATAAATTCCTGAACTGCTCCCTGTTAATAGGTCATGCCCTTACTATATTTATACTTTTGTGAACTGATAGCATTCAGTCCTTTTCTTCCACATAAAGCATATCACAATATATGATTTCACTGATGGTGGATGGGGAGACAAAAGAGAAACAAACAGGACTTAGATGTATCTTCCAGAATGTGGTAGACCTTTGGGAACGTCTCAACTGAAGGTTTGAGAGAATCAGGGCTCTCCATTGCTCTGAATCCATGTCTCAGTGACTCTGGATGCCACATGTTAAGATGGCAATGCTCCCAAATGGTGGAGTTCTCATATGGTATTAATGAGGCCTAATAGGGTACAGGCACATGGGGATAATCTGCATTCCATTTTCTCCTCTCCTCTGATATGAGAAGTTTTCACCAAAGAGCTGAGCTTCAGCTTTCACCTTCCAGCCAATAAGTCAGCATGAGCCAGGCTTCTACACTTCCTTCTCAGGTGTCAGCAAGGCCCAGCAGAGAAGTAAAAGTCCCTAGGATCCCACTTGGAGT